>NW_019154090.1:165481-186551 GCF_002288905.1 Enhydra lutris kenyoni | reverse complement strand
CGGGGGCGGCGGGCGCGGCGAGGTCGGCGGCGGCGGCGGCGGCGGGGAGGCCGCGCGGCTCAGCGGCGGCCCCGGGTCCCGGGGCCCATGCACAGTCGCGGCGGGCGGGCGGGTCGTCCTGTGCGCCGTAGCCGGGCGGCGATCTCTGCATTCCAGCTGGGCGCGGCCTGGGCGGAACGGAGCGCGGGAGCGCGGCGGCCGGACAGCGGGCACTCGCGGGGCGGGCGCGAAGGGCGCGGCGGGCGGCGGCGGAGACGGCGGTGGCCTCCAGCCGGGTGGGCGCCCAGATATAGCGGCGCGGGGCCAATCGGCGGCGGGCCGGGCGGGGCGGGGCGGGGCGGGCTGGGGCCGCCCCCTCCCCGGGGGCTCCCTTTCTTCTCCGACCCGGCGGATTCCACCGCAGCCTCCTCCGCGCAGCGGCCCCCGCGCCCTCTCTGAGCGAGGGACCCCCCCCCCAGCCGCCTCACCCCGAGTGCGAACGGGCCGCTCCCGTGGGCTGGAGCTGGGGAGGGGGCATCCTCATGGGCGCTGTCGGGCTCTCAGAGACGAGCTGCCGTCCCCACCCACGGAGTCAGACCCCCGCACCGTCTCTGGGGGAGGGCGGTCGCTCCCTCATGAAATTACACTGGGAGGAGGAGAGGGGCGTATTTTAACCCGTGTTCTTGGGAGGCTTCCCAAGAAGCCTTCTTGGGGTCTAGCTCAAAAGAAGGGGGCACTCTGGAAAAAGTTCCCTGTCTCTGTGGGGAGCCTGTCCTGGGTAACCGCAGCGCATCACGTCCCCAACCCTACACACACATGTGGAATTTTCACCACTGGGGGCTCCGAGGCCCCCTGTTTGTCCATGGTGTTCCATGCCTCGCTCGCAGAGCCCACTCCAGACGGGGAGAACCGGAATGCTGGACACCCTGGACCCACAGCGGAGTGAAGGAAACCCCAGGGCGTGGGGACCTCCACCGAAGGTGCAGAGTCCCAGGCCTTGTTCCCCTTCCTGCGGCCTGCTGGGGTCAGGGGCTGGGACCATCCGCACCCGGCCGCCCTGCCGGGCTCCTGCCTCTGCCAAGCAGTAGAGTGAGGCCAGAACCAGGGTTGGGGGAGGGGGAGGGCAAGGGGGGCCTCCCCTGGGCCTGGGAGGGTTTCCAGAGGAGCTTCGGGCCTCCTCCAAGTCTGGGAGGGGACCTGGGCTACAGGAACTGGGGGGTCTGAGGGGTCTCTCCCAGGACTGTTGCCCTGCTGAGGATGGGATGAGTGTGCTCAGCGGCTCTGGGGGCCTTTTCCCTCCCAGACATCCACTTACAGCCCAGGATCTGTGCGGCCCTGCTCCCCTCCCCACCAAGTGCTGGGAGCTCCACATTTTGGGGCCCAGGTGTCAGTGACCCTGGGCTTGTGTGGCCAGAGGCTCTCAGTCCCCTGGCCCTTTTAGTGCTGTGAATGGGGCGGGTCCTCCAGCTCTGCCCCGCGGGCAGCTCCTGAGCTGCCCCCAGGAGCCCTCCTGGTTTGAGGAAAGGCCAGCACCCCCACAGAGGTCCCTCAACCTGAGGGCTGCTGGCTGTCTATCCTGTCTCTGCTTGGGGTTCTGTCATGTAAGGCCTCGTCCGACGGCTGGAGGAGTGAAGCCCTGGGTGTCCCGGACTTGTTTCGAGATCCCTGAGACCCCACAGCCTCATTCACCACATAGAACTGGGCTGATGTACTGGGGGCCGTCAAGGCACCAAGGTGTGGATTCTCTGGGTCTAGGGGAAAGCTCAGCTTTTCCCGGGAGGCAGGCGAGGGTGGGGGGCCCTGGGGTGGGCAGGTGCACAGTCCTCTCCCAGTGGGGCCAGCTCTGTCCTGGCCAGTGTTAGTGGGTGGACTGGGCACCATGCAGGGGTGGGAGGAGATGTGTGAGCAGGACTCCAGGCTGAAGAGAGGGTCCAAGGAGTCAGCACCTGCTAGAGACGGCCTTTACCCTTCCAGGTGTGCTCCGAGCTCACCGGCGCCTGGCTTAGCCTGGCCCGGAGCTGGTCTGGGTTGGTGGTCCCTGGGGCTTGGGAGGGAGCCTTGAGGGTCCTCCACTGCAACCTCCCCCCACATTAGGATGGATCTAGGCTGATCCAGCATTACCTCACCACGGCCGCGGTCCCCTCCAGCCCCCCTTCAGCCCCCTCCCACCCACCCAGGAGAGCCACCTCGCCCAGCACCAGCCAATGACCCTCCCTCCTGGCAGAGCTGTGCTGCTCAGGTGTCCAGCTGTCCTGTCCTGTGGGCTGAGGCTGGGCAGGGCAAGAGGAGAGCCTCCTGGGGTGGCTCCCTGCCTCTTCAGAGTCAGGCTGTCTTTCTGTGTGTGCGCGTGCTGCCTGCTCAGGGTGAGGACGGTGGCTCTGACCCACTGTCCAGATGGGAAGATAGTGGGGGGGTGGGAACTGCAGTCGGGGTGGCCCTGCCCCCAGAGCCCCGGGCTGGGGGACTCCCCTGGGCTATGCAAGGGCTGGTGGGGGTGTGGTCAGCGGTGCCTGGGGGAGGGGCGTCAGATGTGTGTGTCTGTGAGCTTGTGTGTGGTCTGTGTGTGTCTGTGTGACGGGGAAGGTCTGTGTCTGTCTACTGGAGCATCTAGCGCTGGAGTCTTCCCACAGCCTTAGGAGTCAGGTGGCGGCCGGACTCTGCCACAAGAGGGGGTCCCACAGGGTAGAATGGGGGTCCTGCTCAGTAAAACCCTCACCCTCAACACCCACCAAGGGGGTGGTCCCCAACAGCACAGCTCCATCCAAAGTGGGGGTGATTCGTGAGTCCGGGTCATTCCTGTGCGTCTAGAACCGACCTTGGGCTGGCCTGGCCCAGGTTGGCTCCTGCCCACCCTTATGGGGGCCCTGTGTGCAGCCCCCAGTGCCCCAGACAGAAAGGTGGAGTAGAGGGGCACGCTTTCTCTGCAAGTGTGGGGCCGGGCTGAGTGCTGAGTGGACACTGCCCTCCCTGGCCTCCAGCCGTGCCCTCGATCAGCCAGGACCAGACCCCTAGGCTCTGGGTGAAGCCTGCAAAGGATGCTGGGCAGTTCCCCTCGGTGGCTCTGGGTGGGGGATTGGCTGGGCTCTGGGAGTGGCAGACCTCCCAGGCGCTGCCCGGGGCACAGACCTCACAAGCTCCCACCCGCCTGGCCCTGGCTGCTGTAGGAGCGGGCGTCTGGGACCAATTACTGAATCCCTCGGGGCCGGACCCTCCTTCTGTTGGAAGGTGGGGGTAGGCTCCCCATCAGACACAGGTCCAGGTGGAGGGGAGTCTTCTGTGTCCTGAGACGTTGGCTTGGAGCCGGACTGCTCCGTTCGAATCCCACCTTGGGGTCCTTGAGACCAGGAGGCTCTGGGCCTGGCCCTCATCCTGGTGCTCCTTCTTCAGACCCTGCTGCAAGGGCTGGGGTTGGGGGTGGGGAAGGCAAGGCGCCGGGTCAGCCTTGACTTCTGTCCAGGGGTCAGGGCTTCAGAGGGAGCTGCCCAACGGCCTAGAAGCATATGCGCGCATGTCCCTCCCCAAGTGACAGGCCGGTCCAGGTGGATGCTGGGACTCGTGCCCTGCCCCGTGCCTTCTTGCTCTCAGCCCCAGGATGCTGGGCCTGGTGTGCACAGCACCACCGGGCCTCCCAAACGCTGTGGGCCTTGCTCCCGAGAAGGGGGGCGGGGGGCAGGCGGTGTGGGCTCAGCGGCAGCAGCTGTCACAAGGGTCAGGCTCGGCGGCTGTGACTTATTGGTCCCTCACGGGGACCCGGGTCTCGGGCCGAGCTAGGTGTTTTGGGAACTAGGGTGTCAGTAGTCTCGTGGGGGTGTCAGACTGGCTGAGGGTCTGGAGCAGAGGGGACATGGTGTGGTCACTGTGGGCGTTTTGGGTGTGTGGGGGGGATGGGGGCCCGCGGGACGGAACAGGTTGGGGCTCCTCTGGGAGAAGGGGCACAGGACCTTGTGGGTGTGAGGAGGGTGGCGTGGGTCCCCTGTGGCAGGAAGCACTTGTGCCGACGCCCCAGGCGTCCAGGGCTGTTGTTGTAGAAGGGGGGCTGTTGCTCCAGCAGAGTTGGGCCGCTGGACGCGGGGAGCCCCGGGGTGACGTGGGGCGGCCCTGTGGGTCCTGGGGGTTTCAGCAAGCTGTGTGGGCCCTGCGGGCACAGCAGGGGCTCCATGGGAACCAGGCTCTAGGTTTCCGTGGCAACAGCAGGGCGGGGCCAGGAAACGCCAGCTCAGGAAGGAAGGCCACAGCTGTGAGGAGGGAGCCTGAGCAGGCGCCAGACACTCTGTCTGTCCAGTCGTCCGGCGGGCCCGGAGCTCCTGCCCCAAGCCCTGCCTCCCCCCAACCCTGCAGACCCCCCGATCTGCGCCCGGGGCCCCTGAGACCATGGCTGTCTTTATTCCAGGCAGCGCACCCGGGGTCTGGGTGGGCAGGTGTCCTCGTCCTGCAGGAGCTGGGCCCCACTCCCCTCAGGGGCTTTTGGAGGAGCAGAGGTGGGGCTGTCTGGGTGTCCCGGGCAGTGCCCACCCTGACCTCCTTGCCTGGGCTGGCCTGGCCTCTCTCACTCTCCTGCCAGGCTCTGGTGACAGTCCTCAGCTGCCCTGGGAGCGGTGCAGAGAAGGAGCAGAGCCCCCCGGGGGCCCTGCAGCTTGTGTTTCTTTGCTGCTGCCCTAGCTTTGCGACAAGCGGCTTTGATGGCCCAACCAGCTGGGGCTGCCAAACAGGCTGGGGGGCAGGCCTATGTTCTTGGGGACCACCCACCCCTTCTCACTCAGGGGCACGAGCCATTCATTCGTACATTATTGAGTGCCTGCTGTGAACTCAGCTCTGCTCTAGGAGACAGTGAACAAAACAGACCCAAGTCCTTGCCTGGGGAGGGGGCTCCTGTCCTGCTGGACAGGGACAGTCAATAAATCCAGAAACAAGGCAAAGTATGGGGTGCCGGGCTGCGGAGTGTGCTCTGGAGACCGGTGCTGCCGGCTGTGGGGGAGGGAGGGGCCGTGTCATGGGTGCGCATGGCCTGTCACTCTGTAACGTAACTTTTGAGACAACCCCAGAAGGGAACGTGTACAAGAGATGAGGGGATACCTGGAAAAGAGTGTTGTACACAGTGGGAGCTGCATGTGCAAAGGCCCTGGGGCAGAGAGGTGTGCTGATATAGGGGAAGAGCAGGGAGTGCAGAAGGGAGGGGACAAGGAGCTGTGTGAGGCCTGGGGCGGGGGTCTGAGGGAGAGTTGATGACTTAGGAGGGTTTTGAGCAGAGGAGGGTGTGATGTGACTTAGCTTTCTACAGTCTCAGCAGAGCTGCTGTGTGGAGATGGGCCTGGGCAGCTCAGGAAGGATGGACTCACCACCAGGAAAGGAGGAGATGGGGTCTGCTCCTGGCTGCCCAGCCAGGAGTTTCCTGGAGGAGTTTCCAGGAGGGCAGTGGGGGTAGTGCGCGCAGACCCATGGGAGAGGCTACCTCAGGGATCCCTTGGTTTGGTGCCCTGGGAGTCAGACCTCCGCCTTTCACCCATAGCCCTGGACCACCCCCACCCCATCCCCACCACTCCCCCCCCCCCCCGCCCCTGGGCCCCTGGGGATGGGGAGGGTGGAGTGGCCGCCAGGCTGGCGGGCAGGGCAGGGAGGGCTGCGTTTCTGGGAATTGTGTGGGGGAAGCACATTGTTCGAGCCTGGAGCAGGCGGCCAGGGCTGCTGCTGGCCTCTAGGGGATGCCTCCTGGCTCCCCCAAGTACTGCCTCTGGGGGAGGGAGCTGGGACTGGGCCAGGGCTCTGGGCTGGCCTGGGGACTTTCCTGAAGATGCTACTGTGGGTGGGCAGCTCTTCCCACTCTGCAGACTGAGAAACTGAGGCCCCAAGGAAGGGCTGCGGCAGTGGCGGATCTGCTAGTGCCTAGGACGGTGGGGCTGGGGTGCTCCTGCCGGATCTCAGTCCCTGGTCACTGCCCTGCCTGACCTCAAGAGGCCAGGATCTGAGGGAAGCTGCCGTGGGGTTGGCTGGGGTCACAGTCCTACACAGCCCCTGTGGTGGTTGCCGTGCTGGGCTGGAGGGTCTGGGGGACGAGGGGCAAAAGCAGCTGGGTGCCCAGGCCCCGGGGAGAGCTGCCTAAAGGTAGCATGGGATGGGTGGGGGCTTCTGGGGCCGCGGGAAGCGAGGTGGGGCTCTGTGTGAGCGCAGCAGCTTGGGCCTTCCCACCGAGGCCCCTGCCTCAGCCAGAAAGGAAGCGCGGATGCGACCGGCTTGGGTCATGGCCGGCTTGGGGCGGGCAGGGGGTGGGGGACACAAATAGAAAAATAAATGGCCTGAGCTTCCGATGTTTCCGGACTGAGGATGGGGGAGGGGCAAGCCTCTGGGCCAAAGGTGTGGTCCAGCCTATGGGTCCTGGACCTTGGCTGTGTCGCTGGGGTGTCACCAGGCCGCTGTCAAGGGTGTCTCCCCCTCAGAGGCCCCAGGACAGGGCCCGGCTTCCCACAGAGGAGGCTCCTGAGGGCAGATCTGTGTACTTCTCTCCTCTAGGGGCTGCCCCATGGGACCGTCGTGGGCACTGAGGGAGGGCGCCTGGCGGTGGGCCTGTGGAGTGTTCGGGAGAGCACTCTGGAGTAAGGCAGGGGGTGGCTCTCCCATCCCCCGGGGGCTCCTTCTCTGCTCCTTGCCGACCCCTCTTCACCTCTGACCTCCAATCAGGAGCCCCTGGATCTCCACCCATACATCTCCATTTTCACGGCTCAGTCTCCCAAGCTGGTGGCAAGGCCCTGCTTTGACTCCCCGTTGCCTCGTCAGGGCCACCTGGCTCTCAGCTCTCTGTCCCCCACCCACCCCTTCCTCTGCCCGGACCCATCTCAGCAGGAGAGGCTGCGGGTCCTCGGCGGAGGGCCCCATCTGGTTCTGGGAGGGTCTATCAGGCCTTCAGCCCAGAGCAACAGGGAGGTCAGTTCTGAGTTGGCCTCCCTGGGCGTGGGGGTGGGGCCTGTCTTTGGGGCTCCCTTGCTGGGTGGTAGCTGGTAAATGTGGGTCCCTTCCTGCCCGCCCCTGCCTGCTATTGTTTTCTCCTCCCTTCATGAGACACATATTTACTGAGCAACTCTTAGGTGTCCCGGGCTGAGAACGTGGCAGGGGGTGGATGGGAGGCCTTGTTTTCCCAGCAGAGCAGTCCTTGGGAGACAGACATCTGAGGGGCAGTCCAAGGTGGTTCTGAGTGTCCCAAGTGTGAGGACCCCAGGCATGGCCGTTGTGTACGCCTGTGAGCAACTTTGTCTCCCCTGGGACTGCGGTTGCATGTGGGGGTCAGAAAGGAAATGAACTTCTCCGTTGGCAGAGGGGTCGGGGTAGGGTCTGGAAGGCCGGAGCCCTATGGAGGGCCCAAGTGGGGTACAGCGGGTTTGCATAAATCCCCTCGGGGAGAAGCCCATGGTTCTGATGCTGCCGTCTGGGCGCGGATTTGAGAGGGTATCCGCTGGTCAGGCAGCTTCTTGGAGGAGGAAGTTCCCAAGGTCAGGTAGGGTCCATGAGGGGACTGGGGCAGGCTGCGAACGTCCTGAGCAAGGTTCCCAGGGTCATGGACTCACGGGGGCCCCCCAGACCAGGAACTTGATGGTGGAATACTGAGTTTTGGGGTTGGTGGGTGCTGACCCAGCTTTAGCCCTGGTGAGGGTGGGAGCCCCCGCAGCCCCCACCCACGAGGGCCTCTCTGTCCTACTGGGTCTGCTTCACAGTTGTGGCCAGAATGGACTGCACCTCCCTAGGGGGAGGGCGGTGGACACCGGGCTGGTCAGCTGATCTGTGGCTCCCGCCCGCCACCTAGAGGCCACTGCTCATCATGGGACACACAGGCCATGCCCCTGGGTCATCCCATTCACGCTGCCTGGGGCCCTACCCCCTCCACGCAGGGTTGACCTGCCAGGTTTCAGGGCTCCTGTCTCAGGGGAACAGCTGTGGCCCCCAGCTCTCCAGCTTGGAAGTACCCTGCCTCCTCTGCCCTGTACCCCCGATCTGTTCTGTTGACTCCCTTTCCCGTCACCTGCCCTGCCTGGGGCCAGGCTCCTGGGACACCCCCTAGCAGCCCCCAGCCCAGCCCTCTGTGGGCCTGCGTCCTGCAGGGCGTCCCCACTTCCTGGCCATCGCCCTGCCGAGGCCCCAGTGTCTTGGTCTCCATTTGTCTCCAGTCTCAGTGGAGATCCATGGAGGGGACATGCCGGGCTCCTCAGGAGGTCTGTCGCTGGAGGCCCTGGAGGTGGACACCATCTGGTTTCTCCTGGAGGAGAAAGGGTCCTAGGCAGTCAGGCCAGGATCTCCATTCTGGCGTTGTGGGGGAAGGGCTCTAGTCCTTTGGTGACAGTTCTCCCTCTCCTCCACGTCCTCACTTTGGGGCCACGTAATGGGGCAGTGCAGGAAGTAAAGCTTGTAGGGTTACAAGGGAAACCAGTTATAGTGAAACACAGGTATTTAAATATTTCCTAAAGTGTTTGATACAGAAAAACAAAACTAAAAAAAAGTGTGATATAGAAACCCGAGCACTTTAAAAAATATATATTTTACTTATTTATTTGACAGAGAGAGACACAGGGAGGGAGGGAACACAAGCCAGGGAGAATCAGGCAGAGGGAGAAGCAGGCTTCCTGCCGAGCAGGGAGCCCAATGCGGGACTCGATCCCAGGAGCCTGGGATCGTGACCCGAGCCGAAGGCAGACGCTTCACCAACTGAGCCGCCAGGGCGCCGTTCAGAGTCTTCATTTTTAACCAGCTCCCTTGGTCATGCTTTAGTCACATCTTTGTGGCTTAAACCATTCAACCAGCCCCACAGAGAGGCGTTCCTTATACTAAGTCCCTTGCACAGACAGTGGGACTGTCGGTCACCAGCAGGTGCTCCCAGGCAGGGTCAAGGGTGAAGCCCCACACTGGTTTCCCAGGCTGTCTACCTGCCTGCTCTCCTCCCAGCACCTGGGGCTCATCTGTCCAGTGGAGATCAGGTGGGGACTGACCTTGAGGCTGGGCCTTGACAGTGACCTGCCTGAGGGGGCTGTGCTGATGGCCAAACCCCGCCTCAACTGATGCCCTGGCCAAGGTCCAGTGTCTGGCACGAACCCTCTTGAGAACCAGGTGATGCTTCTGAGAGGCCCGTGCTGATCTCTCGGACTCCAGTTTGAGGGACCTTAAGCTGTTTTGAGTGCTCCTGGATATACACCTGCCTGCTCGGGAGGGTAGAGGCCGAGTGGTCTGTCTGCCCTCCCTCCCCTGTGGTCCAGGCTTTGTCACAAGCCATGGCTGAGCTCAGCATCCCAGGGTGCTGGGTTGTGGTGGCTGGAGGTCTTCAGCACGACCGGGGGTTTGCTCTAAGAAATCCCCTGAATCAGCTCATCCCTGTCTGTCTCAGAGGCCTGGCTGGGGAGCCTCCATGGACACGTCCCTGTGGGCGATGGGGGCCAGGGTGAATTTCTGAGGTGGTGTTCTCTGGGGTTCTTGTTGGTGTCTGTCGTGCAGGAGCCTAGTGAGCTCCCCGTTCTCACCAGTCACTGCTTGTGCAGAGCAGGGCTAGAGGGTGTATAGCTCCAGCTTCCCTGTGTCCCTGGTGTGGCCAGACCCTCAGAGGCTGCACACATGTTCAGACCATGGGATTCTGGTCATAAGGACTTGCTTGGTTGGGAGGGTCAGAGCTATGGTGCCAGAGCACAGTGAGAGGCAGAACCAGAGCTGGTCTGGAAACGAGGTGATGTGTTCACCATCAGGGGGCCTCTGTCCTGGAAAACCTTTGCTCCCTCTAAGGAATTCCATGCTTTTCCCTTATGATTACTAAGGAATCTCATAAGTAACCATGTTTTCCTTTTCACTCTGGCTGCTGGGAAGCTCAGTCATAATCGAATTAACACCACCGAGAGTCCAAGGCCTGGTCAGCCGACTGGTCAGCCGAGGCCATCTGGTCATCCCATCTGCCACCTGGTCTCACAGCTACTTGGCCTGAATTTCAGGGACTGGGGCTCACAGCACTATAGACATCAGTTCCCTGACTTGTACCCTCCCCCAGAGTTGTGCCCTGTCCAGCAAACCACCCAGCATGGTATCACTGAGTGCGCGGCAGATATCCGCAGGGGATGCTGGATCTGCCCCTTCTGCTGCCCCCCCCCAGGCCTCTACCTGCAGCGGCCGGCCCTCCAGCTAGGTGCAGGCTGGCCATTCCCAGGGACCGCCCCCAGCAAAGGTGACCACTGATTGCTCGTGCGGTGTCCCCTGACCTGTTCTCAGCGCGTGGTGTTTATCAACTGACCGCATCTGAGCAGCGCCGTGAGGCAGACATTTCACGGACGCGGACACTGAGGCACCGAGGGGTCAAGGAACTGTCTGAAGCTCGGACCCCAGGATTCGCGCCGGAGCGGACGCCGGAGGAGGCCCGGGACTTGCTCTCACGACCTCTCCGAGTCCCCCGGCTCCCTCGGACCCCGCATCCGGCTACTGCCCCCTCCCACCTGCGGGCGCCACGCACCAGCGCTCAGAGACCAGAATCCAGGCCAGAGCGCGCAGGGGTCCGCGCGGCCTCGGGGCGCGGCGTGGGGGTCGGGAGCTCTCCGCAGGGTCCCGCGGCAGCGGAAGGTGGAGAAGAGGGCGCCAAGCGGGTGGGGGGCAGGCGACGGACCCGAACGCGCCTCTGCGGGTCCTACGCAGTCGGACCGCCGGCCGCTCCGGGGAGGTGGGGGGGTCGGGGACGCACAAACCCGGGATCGCGCCCGCCCGGCACGCTCCTTCGGCCTCGGTGCTACAGCAGCGCCCCCAGCCGGCTCGCGGGCTCGCGCGGGCGCTTGTGGGACTGCGAGTCTTGTGGCCCCGTCGGTCTCCGGCGACCGCCCGCGTCAGGACTACACTCCCCAGGAAGCCATGCGACTCCGCGTGTCTTCTGGGAGTTGTGGTCCAGCGCGGAGCGAGCGCGCGCGAGGCGGGAGGCCGCGGGAACTCCATGTCCCACGATGCAGCGCGGCGACCGCGGGGGCCGGGGGTTTGAACGGAGGGTCTCCCGACCGCGGTAGGGCTGCGTCGGCTGCGACGGGTGCGGGCGACGGCGACGGCCGGGGCAGGGGTCCAGGCCCGGAGGCTGAGGCTGGCGCGGCGGGCGCTGGGGGCCCTGCCCCCGAGGCGATGATGGGCAAGGAAGAGGAGATCGCGCGGATCGCCCGGAGGCTGGACAAGATGGTGACCAAGAAGAGTGCGGTGAGGGGCGCGGGCCGCCAGGACCCCGGGACCCCCGCCCCGCCGACCCCCGCCGAGCCTGCCGAGCCCCCTTCAGGGTCGGGGAGACCACCCGAGGGGCAGGACGAGACCCCGCCCCAGCAGAGACTCCCGGGACGTGGGGAGACCCCCGTCGGTGGCCGAGACCCCTGCCCTGGGCCAGCCCTGCCCTTCACTCCCGCACCCACGGCAGAGGCCGCAGTTGGGCCTGGACCCGGTCCCGGGAGCCGCGCTCTCTGGACTCAGACCCCAGCTACCAGGCCGAGAGCCCGCAGACCTGAGATCCGTCTCCCTCCTTGCCCCCTAACTCCAGACTGCCCCCCCGCCCCCAGCCCTGCCGGAGCCGGCCAGCGGAAGCATTCTTGGGTGCCGCCCTCCAGGCCTTGCCGTCGCCCCAACCTGTGCAGACCTTTCGTCCTGGCTCCCCCCCCCCCCCCGTGCCTCCTTCCTTCTCAGCCTGGGCATCCTCGCAGCTCGTTCCACCCCCGCCCCCAGGACTCTCCGCGGAGCCCCGACCCCGACTCAGAGCCTTCTGTCCCGCCCTAGGCCTCCCACATCCTTTCTTAGCCTGCAGGAGTTCGGAGTGTAAGACTGGAAGCCCCTGCCCGCCTCCCTTCCCCGCCCCCCACCCCAGCTGCTGCGTGTCCCTTACCTCAGTTCTGCCTGGGGCTGTAGCTCTCAGCGTCCCCCTTCACAAGCAGGCCAGGGCCTTTCTTGGTGGAGCGGCCCCCTTTTTACCCTGTATCTGTCCCCGGCCTACAAGAACCAGGTTTCCCTAATAAATTCTTTCCCTTCCTAGCCAGGACTCAGCCAGCAGCAACTGGGGAATGGGTAGTTATGTAGAGAGACCATTGGGATAGAGCCCTGGGAGGTGGGTGAGCCTGTCCTGGGAGTGCCTTGGTGAGAGAGCCGCTGGCCAGCTGTGCCTACTGTGCTGCCTGGCTTCTGTTGTCCTTGGCCAGTGAGTCTTTGGAGGAGGCTGTGCTGTGGTCTCTAAGAGGAACCAGGCAGATGGGGTTCCAACGTCAGCCCCTTTTCAGCTTTGAGATTCTGACAACCTACCTGGCCTCCCATGGACGCATCCTTGGTGGGTGGTACCTGCCTTTGGGATGTCGGGAGGGGTCCTGGCCGGCTCCCTGAGAGGCTCTGTAAACACAGCCTTCTCCCCCCAGGACTGTGAGCACCTGGTTAGGGTGGTGGAGGGGCTCCATCATGGGCTTGAGATGCTGGGCGGCCCCTCCAGGACTGTCTGCTTGCTCTGGGCTCTGAGTGGTTTTTTGGGTTAAGCAGGCTTTTCCTGGATCCCTGTTGACCAGGTTCTGGACAGGGTTTGACACTGGGACCTAAAAGGGGGCTGGCTCCCCTCATTCGTTCAGCAAACGGCAGCCCCCTAGAGAGAGAGAGAGAGAGAGAGAGAGAGACACACACACACACACACACACACACACACACACACACACACACACACACACTCTGCATTCATGCCCCTGGGAGGCCGTGGGCAGCACAGAGCAAGGGTCGGGGAGCAACCTAGAGCCGTTTCCAGAGGTGACCAGAGAAAGAAGCTGCTGCTTCTCTTGAAGGAGACAAAGAACATCCCCCAGGTGGGGTCAGAGATGGGTCCATGCAGGGCTGGGCGGGGGCAGGTGGCGCTGGGGGAGGGTGTGTCCAGGCAGAAGCAAGGAGTACGAGGAGCGGAAGCTGAGCACCCTCTGGGCTGGGAAGGTGCCTGGGGTTTGAGGGTGCTGTGGTGCGGGCAGAGAGAGAGCTACCAAAAGTTCCAGTGCCTGGGAGGCTCTTTGGGGATCTGGGACCCATGACTGGGAAGTCAGGAATGGTGTTTCTGCCGGTGGTCTGGAGCCCACAGAAAACTGATCAGTGAGCAGCCCTGTTTTTGGCTCTGATGACCATCTTTTTTTCTCTGAGGAGGTCACTTCAGGGCTGGACTCTGCGCAGCCTGAGGGGCAGAGCCTGCTGGGGGTGACGTGGGGGGCGGGGTTAGAGCATAGATGTCACCCAGATTGGGGGATGGGGCAGGGCCAGCCCTTCCCACGACCTGGGCTGCAAGACGTGAGGGTCTCACAACCTTGGGTGGCTGGGTCAGGTTATTTCTGCCTCCTTCATGTCAAGGGAAAGACCCACACATGAAAACACGTGTGTTACGAAGTGAAGCCTCTGTGAAGAAGGCAAGAAGGGAGGAGGCTGGAGGTGTCGCGTGGGGTGTGGTCACCGATTGAAGTAGAAGGGGCTTTGCCAAGAAGGTGTCCTTTGAATAAACTTTGAAAGAAGGAGGGTGCAAATTTGTAGATATTTGGGAGGTGTTTCTGGTAGTGGGGGCAGCAGGTGCAAAGGTCCTGGGGTGAGCAACTTGGCACACTTGAGGAGCCTTAAGCTGAGCCTGGAATGGAGAGAGCAGCCCATTTGTGCATGGCCTTGGTGTGGGGGAGGGCTTTGAAGAAAAAGATGTGGGGTGGGAGGGGGCAAGGAGGGGAAGGTGGCTGGCCTGAGGGTTAAGGCAAGGCCTGGAGGGATTGATGAAGGGTGGGGCCATGGGACATGAATCCGGGTGTGGGTGTAATGGCAGTAGTGCTTGGCCTCTGCAGGGGACACTGACCTTGCTGGGTTGACCCTTCAGCTGGTGGGTGATCCGCTTCAGGGAGAAGCTGCCCAGCTCACCACAAGGGACGGGAGACTGGATGGGGCAGTGAGCACCCCTGGGGCCACACCTTCCCCTGGATGCGACCCTCCTGCTGGGGAGGGGCTGCGGTCCTTGGAGCTGTTTCCTGCAGCCGTCGCTTGGTCAGTGACCCAAAATCCTGGGACTGAGTTTGCCAAGCTGCTTTCCGTCTCATTCTGGCCCTCTCTGGGCATCTGACCCCAGGTGGATCTCCAGATTGTTGCTCCTTGTGCCCCCCCCCACCTTTTTTTATAGGAGGCAGGGGCACTGGCCACAGAAACCTCGAAGTCATTTATGAAGGTCCCCCTTCTCCTTCCAGGAGGGAGCCGTGGACCTGCTGCGGGAGCTGAAAGCCATGCCTGTCACGCTGAGCCTGCTGCAGGTAGGGCTGGGCGCCTCCTGCCTGGGACAGCTCCCGGGTACCTGGCAGGGCTTCCTGGCCCCTGCCTCGGGGCCTTGGTTGGTACAAACGTCTGTCTTGGAGGACACCGTCCATGCCTCTGTCTGTTGCTCAGGAAGACAAAGGGGCACCTAAGGATAACCCACCGTGTTTCTTGCTGATGCTCCTGGGCTCCTCATGGGACAGAAGCCCTCAGAAAGGGTATCCATTGCACAAGCTGGTCCCTGTTCCCTGCCCCGTGGGAGCCTTGCAGGGTCTGTGAGGAGGGTGTGATCGCCGCCCCCCAGCCCAGGCTGCTTGTTTTGCAGTCTACACGGGTTGGCATGTCTGTCAACGCCCTGCGGAAGCAGAGCTCTGATGAGGAGGTCATCGCGCTGGCCAAGTCTCTGATCAAGTCCTGGAAGAAGCTCCTGGGTGCGGGTCAGGCGGCACGGGCCGGGAGCTGGGCCCCTTGCTGGTCAGCACTGTGTAGGGTCTGGGCAGTGCTGTTCCTGAGCCAGGGCCACCTGGGAGTGGGGTGTTCCGGAACTGGTCCGGGAAGGCTTGGGGCTGGGACACCAGGGGATCCATCGAGAGCAAGGGGAAAAGAATGCTGAAGGTAGTAGCAGGAGTGCACTTGAGGGTGGCCAGGGGCCCTGGAGGGACCTGGGGTGAGTGGGGAGATCACACAGAGAGAGGGGGTCAGCGCAGCTAGAGGGCAGGGGCCAGAGGATTTGTGGGGGAGAGGAGGAGGGGAGACAGCTGGGGTTGTAAGACGCCCATCTGGGGACCCTGAGGGCCCCCACCCCTTCCCAGCCTTTCCTGGGCTTGGTCCAGACCCTTGCGAAATAGAGCTTGATGTCCTGGGTCTGTCTTTAGTCCTGAGTGGCCGGTGGCCTACGTGTTGGACAAGTGTGTTTATTCTGCTGGGGGGGCGGGCTGTGCCTCGTCCTCTGGGACGGTCCCCCAGCATTGGCTCGGGCTTCAGGAGCCTTGTGGGGGATGTGCTCAGTGAACGGCGGTTCACCGTGACCCCCAAGGCCCAGTGGGGGAGTGACCACGCCTGGTCTTTTTCCAAGTTCAAACACTCCATCGGTGGGGGCTGTTAGGCAGGGGACTCTGGACTCATGGGTCACTTTGGGCAGATGGCTGTGCTGTCTGCTGGGATGGCAGACCCCAGAGAGGCCTCACAGGCAGTGTGTTTGAGGGGTAGGAAAGGCGTGTGGGGGCTGTCTTGGGACCTTCTGAGGAGGGAGGACAGAAGGCCCCAGGTGCAGAAGTCTCAACAGCTAGGGTCCCAGGTGGGTTTAGGGTGGGGGTGCTGGGGCTGGTGATTTGACCAAGGCTGTGCCGTGGTGGCGATCTGCTCCCCTCCTGGCCTGGCCCTGCCCTCCTGTTCTGCCCCCCCCAGCCAGCCTCCCCCTTTCTTCGCACTTGCAGACGCCTCCGATGCCAAAGCCAGGGAGCAGAGGAGGGCTGGGCCTCTCCCCGCATCGTCCTCGAAGGAGGCCCCTGAGGCCAAGGATCCCAGGTAGGGCACCTGGAAGACTGCTGCTTGCCCTCCTGCCCCTGCCCCCCACCCCTGTCCCTCCTGCTCAGCAGATGGAAGGGCAGGTTTCCCTGTGCCCTGGGGCTGCTGAGACCATTGAAATGAACACTTCTCGGAGGGTACTTTCCCTGGGGGGCTGTGCCTGGCCTGGGGGGCCTCTTGCTGCTCCCTTTTCTTCCAGAGCTCCTCCGGACCCTGTGTCTTTCCAACCCCAACCATCTGCAGGGTGAGGCTGTGTCCACCCTCTGCAGCGGTCCCCCAGCTCCACATCCACGTCCTGGGGTCTGCTTCTCACTGGCCAGCTCTGGCTGAGCAGCCCCCTTAGCTGGAGTCGCACTGCTGCTGAACCCCTTTCCCCCTTGGGTGCCCCAGGCCGCGGCAGGGTGCAAGTTCTGGGGGTTCTGACGCCTCGCTGCTGTGGCCCCAGGGAGGCAGTCGTGGAGACCAGGGTTCCTCATGGGGACGGCTGTGGCCCATGGGCTGCTTTGCCTTTGACCCCATGGCGCAGAAGTGGCAGGAGACCAGCCAAGGCTGATCTCTAGACTCTGCGTAGCTGTGCAGGGCTGTGGGCTCATCCGCCAGTCGGCACCTGTTCCCTCCAGGAGGCCCCTGCTCCCCCTGACTTGTGGGGCTCACGAGATGCAGGGGTGTGAGGGGGAGGGCTGGGTGGATGCAGCTTTGTTGTCAGCTTGTGGGGAGTGCCCAGCCCATCCAGGGGCATCTGTGCTGGATGGGGCCACCTGTGGTCTGGGCAGCCCCCGACACCATCCGCCTCTCTCTGGATTGGCAGCTGGTCTTGAGGGGTGCGGCCCTGTGGTCTGGCCTCCCGGAGGGCAGGGACCCCCTCTCCCCATCTGGGAGGCCCCACCCGCTAGGCTTTCCTGCCTCTGGCCCGCTGGGCAGACCCCTGGGGCGTGGTGGGCTGGAGTGCCGGGGGCAGGACCGCGGGCTGCTGTCAAGGCAAGAAGGAATAGGGTCGGGGATTGTGGCTGTCCTGTTGGCTCTTCTGGGGCCCGTGTGTCCCCGGGCTGCACATGGCCCCGGGGGCCTGTCTCTCTCCAGCCGCAAGAGGCCAGAGCTACCCAGGATGCCGCCGGCGCCGAGGATCACCACGTTCCCGCCCGCGCCGGTCACGTGCGACGCAGTGCGCAGCAAGTGCCGCGAGATGCTGGCCGCGGCCTTGCGGACCGACCGTGAGCGCCTGCCACGCGCGTCCGGGGTCCCGCGGGAGCCTGCACGAGGCCTGCTGGGGGACGGCCTTCTCCTCTAGCTCGTTGCAGCTGAGCCCAGGTTGGGGGCGGGGGCGGGCAGGGGGCCTTTTGGTCCAGCAGAGCACCTGGATCCTGGGCCTCGGGGGCTCGGGGGCTGGGTGGCTGGCGGAGGGGGTGCGGCTGGGGGGGCCGCTAGTCTGGGCTGTGTCTTGCAGATGACCACATGGCTGTTGGCGCGGACTGCGAGGGCCTGTCGGCCCAGATTGAGGAATATATCCTTTATGCGGGGATCTGGAATCCGGGGCTTTCTGGTGGAGTCAGGAGGACAGCCGGACTCGCTCCCTGGGGGCCACGCCAGGGCCCTCCCTGGATCTGCTGAGGGACTGAGTCCACTGGGGCATGGGTCCCCAGGGCTTTGTAGCCATGGCTGGGCCTCAGCCAGGGGTGGGTCTAGGGGGGGCCCCCCCGCTCAGCAGCCTCTCCCCTCGCTGCCAGGCGCGGGGGGCAGACTGCATTGCTGGGCCCCCTTCCCCTCGCTGGCCCCCCTTGGCTGGCCCCATGGGCGGGTGCAAGGCAGCCACCCTAGGCTCTGGACAGGTCCTTAAACGCCTGCACGCATCTTCCGGGACGTGGGAAACACGGACATGAAGTACAAAAACCGTGTGCGGAGCCGCATCTCCAACCTCAAGGACGCTAAGAACCCCGACCTGCGGCGGAACGTTCTGTGTGGTGCCATCACTCCCCAGCAGATCGCGGTCATGACGTCGGAGGTGAGTCTCGCTGGAGGGGTGTTGGGGGCCCCCCGTGCACTGTGGTGAGTACGCGGTGCCTTGTCCAGGAGATGGCCAGTGATGAGCTGAAGGAGATCCGGAAGGCGATGACCAAGGAGGCTATCCGAGAGCACCAGATGGCCCGCACGGGGGGCACTCAGACGGACCTGTTCACCTGCGGCAAGTGCAGGAGGAAGAACTGTACCTACACGCAGGTGCGCCCCGGCCTCTCCCTCACGCTCCAGCAGCCTGCGCCTGCCCCTGGGGCGGGGGGTGAGGTCCGCTGACCCCTGGACACATGCACAGTGAAAGGCGCAGGCCTCCAGAGTCACCTTGGGGACCTGCTCCTTTGCCTGGCACCCCTGGTCCCCCGCAAGGAGCATTTCGGGGGTGGTTTGCTCTGGGCACTAAAACTGGGGGATGTGGCCTCCCCCAGCATGGGGGAGCTCCAGGGGATGTTGCTGAGGCCAGTGGGGGTGTGTGCTGTGCTGCCTGGACAATGGTCAGACCCGTGGAGGTGGACAGTGACGTGGACCTCCAGATGCGGCTGGGTCCCTGCTAAGGGAGAAGGGTTGGAGTCGCTGCGGCAGCCTCGGCAGGTCGGCCAGGGGGCGGAGGGTCTCCCATGCCAGCACCGCTCAAGGGTCCGGCAGCCTCCCTGCGTTGGGACTCCAGGGAAGACCTGCACCTCGGAGCCTCCCGCTCCAAGTGACTGAGTCCCTGGGGTTGGGGGTGGCCCCCTCTCACCATAGCCCTCCTGGCAGGTGCAGACGCGCAGCTCTGATGAGCCCATGACCACCTTCGTTGTCTGCAATGAGTGTGGAAATCGCTGGAAGGTAGGTGGGCGGGCCTTCTCTGAAGGTGGGTGTCTCCATCCTTCCAGATGTGGGACCCATGTGACGGGGGTGGGGGACAGCCATGCTCCGCCAGCCTCCTGGGGCTTCAGAGTAGGTGGGTGGAGACCCCAGGCCTGCTGCTCGCCCTGCGGGGGTCATGGGCTCCACGTGGCTGACCGCGCTCATCCATCCGGTGCAGTTCTGCTGAGCCCTCCTTGAGATGTGCGTGAAGCCTCAGGCTGTGGCCAGCACATTGCTGCGGCCTCCCCGTGTTCTCTGTCGACAGACACTGCTTCTTGACAGCTGCCCTGTGCCCACCTGAACTTCCCCAGAGGGCTGCGCACCCTGCTCCCCAACCTTGCCTGTGGTACACCTTTCTTCCTCTTTCCCCCAAATTATTAAATGTTTCTTTTTGCCATTCTGATGTCTCTGGCCCTTGGTTCTGGCGGACCACGCAGTCTTGGGCTGTGAGCTGGGGCTCCTGCCCCCACTGTCTGGCCCTCCCCCGCCCCACGGGAGGGGGATGACAACCCTTCTCCTTGGGATCAGCTGACACTCGGGTTTGGTTCTGCTGGAACAGAGATGGAGGGAAGAGCCCTGGGGCCCTCAGAACACTGGGGGCAGACTCTGCCTGGGTGTGCCCGTGGAGAAGGGGCAGCTGCTGGGGGTACACGGCGTGGGCGTGCGCACACACGGGATCGGGTGGAGGGGGCCTTAGGTAGAGGACCCAGGGTCTCCCAAACTTCCCCAGGCACTACAGCTCTGGGCCTAGGGCTTATGGGCAGGAGGCTGCATCTGGGTCCCCAGCCATTCACAAGGACTTGTCCTCACCCTGACCCTCTGCTCCTGATGATAGAATGGATGGGGTGGGCCCTGGACCTGCTGCAGGTCTGAGTCGCTGTGCCTCCCAGAAATTCAGGTGATGGGGCGGCAAGCGCTTGTGCCTCATGGAGGCTGCCCCTGTCAGCACCCCGCCCTCGCCTTGGCACCCTCACCGGCCCATGGGTGAGCGCAGCTGCCCACCGGGGCCAGGTCTCCTCTACTCCCTGCCCTGGGTCTGGGACAATCCATCATTCTTGAATCTCCCCCAATGTGAAAAGAAAGGAGAGAACGTTTGCTTTAAAAATATCTTCAATAGTAAGATCCTATTTTGGATGAAGAAGGAATGGAGATAAATATGAAAACATCTTTTTCTTTTTTTGATAAAATACAGTAAAGACATGTTTCCAGGTTTAAACTTAATGAAAATATAAAAAAGAAACTGGCTCTTGTTGCCTTGAGCCTAGTTCTGAGGTTCTGGGTCTGATCTGGGCGCAGACAGCTTGAGTCAGAGGGTCTCCTCATGTCACAACTAGACGTCACAGAGGCTCTGCTTCCCATCAGAGGCATTTTTCAAGGTCCCCGGCTGCCGGGGAGGAGGCCCCCCATGAAGCCGCTGGGTCCGTGAGCACTCCTGGGAGGGTCGGTCTCCCCCAGCAGAAGCCCCAGCAGGAGCCCTGGGCCAGCCAACAGGGAGCCGGTTCGGGAGGGGCTGCTAGATCCCAGAGGCCCTCACACCTGCCTCGCAGCAGGACCACAGGGTACCATGGCCCTAGTGTAGAGAGGGGGCTCCAGTCTGGGACTGCCCCCAGGGGTGCTGGGCCCCCGTGGGCGTGCCGGATACCTGCTGACACAGGTTTGTGCAGGTAACCGAGTCCTTTCCTGCTGGATGGGTCCCGAGTCTGTGCCGCCACGGGCGGGTGAGCAGCCTAGGCCTCGCTGGAGGACTGGGAGCTCCCCCGGAGCAGCAGGGCACGGTAGGTGGGGGAGCTGAGGAAGCGGGGGTAGGAGTCCCGGTGCATGAGCGTGTAGATCTGCAGCTGGGCGTCATCGAACGTGTGTGCGGACGGCTCCTGCATCTTCTTGTTGATGCCTTCCCGCACGCGCGAGTCCAGGCTCACCTGCGGGAGGGGATGCGGGGGTCAGGGGCCCTGGAGGTGTCCCCGCCCCCCCAAGCCCCGCCCTGGGTCCCCACAGCGGTGCACCTCTTTGGGGGACAGAATGGACACGTAGTCCTCATAGATGAGCCTGGCCTTCTCGTCCACCACGTGCTGGTTGGCCTCTGCCTTGAGCTCCTCACAGGCCAGCCAGAAGAGCATGTTCTCCTCGCTGTACTCCGTGCGCAGAAACTCCCGGAACACGCTCCGGCCCGCCGGGCTGTGCATCAGCTTGTCGAACGACTGCGCCCAGCTCCGCACCTCCTCGGGGCTCGGCGTGGCGCTGTGGGCATTCCCCGCCAGGCCAGGTCAGGCCTGCACCCCCCGCCACCCAGACACACGCACGCACGCGGCCGGCCACACCTACCATGCCTCGCAACCGGGGAGAGGCTGCAGCTTGTTCTCTCGGGAGACCCGCCACGCTCGCCGCCGCTCTTCAGCCCTGCCCGCAGAGAGAGGTGGCTCTGGCCTCGGCGGTACACCTGGGCTGGGTG
>NW_019154090.1:165395-165471 GCF_002288905.1 Enhydra lutris kenyoni | reverse complement strand
CGCGCGCGCACCCGCCCCACGCACGGCACAGACACGCGCGCGCACCCGCCCCACGCACGGCACAGACACGCGCGCG
>NW_019154090.1:146465-165385 GCF_002288905.1 Enhydra lutris kenyoni | reverse complement strand
CACCCAGCCACCCACGGCACAGACACGCGCGCGCACCCACCCCACGCACGGCACAGACACGCACACTCACCCAGCCACCCACGGCACAGACACGCGCGCGCACCCACCCCACGCACACGCACCCACCCACCCACGGCACAGACACGCGCGCGCACCCACACCCACACATGCGCACGCACCCACACGACACAGGAGCGCCCAGCTTCTGCGTGAAGCCCCTGCAGGAGGGCCGCTCCGCAGTCGGCTCCTGTCCCACCCGCCGGGGAAGGGTTGAGCCTTCAAGCACCCGCGTCTTCACTCGGGGTTGTGTGTGTGTGTACATAGTACCTATGTATTTACATAGCGGGGAGACTCCCTGAAACTACATTGTGTTTATTTACTTAGTTAAAAAAATTTTATTAATTTATTTGAGATAGAGCACAAGCAGGGGGGAGGAGCCCAAGGAGAGGGAGAAGCAGACTCCCCGCTGAGCAGGAAGACCAACGTGGGGCTCAAACCCAGGACCCCCGGGATAGTGCCCTGAGCCTGAGGCAGATGCTTCTCCAACTGAGCCCCCAGACGCCCCAAAACTACATCGTGTTTAAAGGGTCCCTAAAGTAACAGCGTCTTTCTTTCATTAAGATACAAGTTTTCGGTATGTTTTCAAGACATGGCATCAGGGCTGGCTGCCACAGCCGCGCCTCCAGCCAGACCTCCCTCCACGGCCCCTGCATGTCTAACAGACATCTCAAATCCAAAGAGCCAGACAGACTCCGTTCCTCTCTTACCCTGCCTGCTAGACCCCAAACTCTCCCTCGGTCCCACAGGCAAAGTCTTAGTGTGTCCTGATTTTTCATGGCCACCCCTCTCCCATCTCGCGCGTGAATTGCTCACTGGTCAGCCGATACCCCTTTGAGGGGCACCTGGGGGGCTCCGTCGGTGAAGTGTCTGCCTTCGGCTCAGGTCGTGATCCCGGGGTCCTGGGCCCAAGCCCCACAGCAGGCTCCCGGTTCAGTGGGGGGTCTGCTTCTCCCTCTGCCTCCCCCCACTTGTGCCCATGCTCTCTCTGTCTCGATTAAATAAATAAAATCTTAAAAAAATATCCCCCTTTCAGTCCCCACAGCGCTGTCCACTCAATCCCTATGGGCTGGAAGCCTGAGTAGGGCTAGGCCTCTGTCAACTGAACACTCCCAACAGCTTCTCTGCAGGCCTACAGAACCCCCTTACCACCTGGGGGCCCCACTCCCGCCCTCTGGCAGGCTGCTCTGGAAGCTCGTCCCCATCGTCCCCAGGCCAGGTCCCTGCTCACTGTCCCTCCACGTAACATTGTGTAGGACAGGCTTCTGTCTCGTCCCTCTGTGGGACCCCAGGGCCAGCTGAGGCTGTGTCACAGCGGCGTCTGCATGTGCTGAGTAAATGGACAGATGTGGCACACCTGGTGGGCTGGCCAGGTGCCTGCACACGGACACACCCTCGGGCGCTCTACGCCTGAAAACCACACATGCAGAGGGGTCTAGGCACTGGCCACTGGTCAGCAGGGCCCAGGGGCCCTTGGATAAGAGCTGTGGGGGGCACAGGCCTCCTGCCTTCTGGTGATGCCTCAGAGGCCATCTGAGGGTTTGGGGGGCGGGCCCTACAGCCCCACATCTGCACAGCTCGCCCCCCCGGCCCTGCCCCCCCAAGTCCCCACGTTCCAGGATCGCCCCCCTCCCCAGACTCCACGTACCAGGAACAGCCACAACAGCAGCACCAGCACAAGCAGCAGGGGTTGCGGCTGGGGGCAGCCGGGGGGGCTGCGTCATGACTGGACATCGAGGGGGGCTGGTCTGCCTCCTGCGGCCCTACGTGCTGGTGACATGGAGGCTTCCTCAGCTCCAGGCCAGAGCCTCGGCCCACATACCTTTTCCCCGACTCCCCTGGGTGGGCAATCCCCGCCTCCCAGCCTCCCAACTCTTTGCTCCCCCCACCCCCGTTCCCACAAGGGGGGCAGAGGCAGGGGTGGAGGTGGTGCACCTGCTTCTCAGTCTCATGTGGGGTGGGCATGGGTGGGAGGAGGAGGTCGCCCGGGCTCCGTGGTGCTGGCTCCAGGACCCTCACCACAGCCTGGGAGTCTGAGAAGAGAGGTGGAGGTTCTCACTGAGAACCTGGGACTGTAGCCTCTACTTGTTCCCTGGAAGGGGTCCTGAGAGTCTCTCCTTCCTTCCCAGACCCCTGGGGGCCTGCTCCCCTACCCCCCACTCTGTTCAGGCTCCTACCTCCGCCCCAGCCTACACCAGCGCCGTGAGCCGGGACAGGGTTGGTGAGGAGGGGGCCCCAGACAAGATCTCCACAGGAGGTTCTGGGACACCCCCATTTGCTCCGTCCCTGGGAAGCCGGAAGTCTGGGTTCCTCTTTCTTGGTTTCCGGCTCCTGGCCCCTCCCAAGGGGACTGGGGGCCCCACGGGTCTGGGGCTATCAGGTTAATGCATGAGGGTAGTGGCCAGACATTTGGACCCCCTCCCCAGCTCCCTCCATTTTGGGTTTTCTGCAGTGGGTGGGGGCAGGGGGAGGGTTGCTCCCCACGGGGAGTGCCTGTCTGCAGGTCACTAGGCTTGCAGCATGGAGAGGAGTGGGCCAGGACTTTCCCAGGGTGTGGGAAATGCAGCAGGTCATGGGGGAGGAGGGCCATGAACCCCCTAGCCACGAGCCCATGGCTTCTGTCTTCTAGGTCCTGGGCCCTGCCTCCAGGACTCAACCCCCAGCTGGTACCTTACCACACCCAGGGGCTCCCAGCCTTTCCCCCCACCCCCACCAGGCTGTGGAAACCAATGCGACCTGGGGTGCCAGTGGTGGAGGGGCGTGGGGGGTAGCAAGGGGCTGGGGTGTCCTGCTCCCTGAGTCAGAGATGTGGGATTGCTGGAGGAGGTGAGGGTCAGCATTCTTTTCAGTATCTGTACCCATGTTTCAGGGTGGAGGCATGCAGGGGGCCCTGGGCCCTCGAGTCCCAAGACAGGGTGAGGAGCTTGACCCTCCCACCTCCATCCCCCCATGAGGCCAACCACAGATCCCAAAGTCTCCACCACGGGGAGGGAGTCAGTCAGTGCCCTGGGGGCAGTTTTGAATGCTTTCCCACCACGACCCCTGCCTGCGCCCACCTTGGCCTAAGTGAGGACACACAGGGCCCAGGGGCTTCCCTGCACAGCTGACAAGGACCTTCCTGAGCCACCTGGTCCTGCCCTCACCCCCATCTTGGTGCCTGGAGGCTCATGACTTGCTCTCACTTTATTTTCTCATGTTATTACCATCCTCCCTGCTGTCCCCACCCCTCAGCTTGTGGACTTTCAATCCCCATTTGGGCCATGTTGGCTTCTTGGGGTCTCCCAGGGTAGAAGGGAAGGGAGGAGGAGCTCTAGGACAGGCACCACGGCTGGGCAGGTCTTGGAGCAGACGCCGGGACAGCGTGTACACCGGAGCGCCCCTGCCTCCAGGGCCTGGGCACGCAGAGGCCCTGCCCTGACCCAAAGCTAGGGGTAAAGTGTAGGGTCCCCTGGGGCTGAGGCCCCTGACCAGCTAGCTACCTGACTTCCCCTGAGGTCCTGGGGGAGGGGACCCTCAAACTGGGTCCCAGAGACACTGGGCAAGCAGATGGGGAAGGAGCAGCTGACAGCTTGCCTTTCCCTCAGGGGTCAAGCTTCTAGGGAAAGGAAGGGGTGTGGCAACCTCTGGTCTGGCAGCTGGGCAGAAAACTGCTCTTCCTCCTCTGCACCCCCCACCCACCGTGAGTGGGGGCAGGGCCTGTCCCCTCTCCCCCAAGCACCCCAAGACTCAGCTCTGAATTAGAGGAGGGGCCCTGTCTGGGAGTGCAGATCCAGGGGGGCCCCGGGGCTGGAGGCTGCATTTGGGGTCCGCGTCTTCTGTGCCTCTTGCAGGCCTGGACTGGCTCCCTGCGCCCTCCTCAGGCTGGCTGGGGTTCTCTGGCCGCTCACTCTCTCTTGAGGGGCTACAGGGTCTGAACTGGGGTTTCTGCCCCCCATCCTGGCATTTGGGAGGTGACGCATTCCCCTTTCCCAGCCCCTTGGGGGCTTTGGCCCCCAAGTCTGGGATGGGAGAGGCTGGACAGGCAGCAAGCCTGGCCTCTGGGGACAGAGGTTCCCTTGGGAGCAGCTGCTACTCTGCTCCGCAGAAGGAAAAAGAACGTCCCTGAGCCCGCCCAGTCCAAAAAAAGAAGAAAATGTGACAATCCCAGAAAAAAATGCCATAACCTTTGGGTGGAGGGCTGACAGAGGGGCTCCTTTCTTTGATTCTGATGGTACTCAGTACCCTTGAGGTCTGCTGCCCCCCCATTTGATTGGTGCGGGGAGCCCCAGCCTGACTCCTCCAAGGCAGGCCAGGTCTTTCTAACCCTGGTGACCCTTGCCCCCCACCCTTCTGCAGTGGTGGGGGCAACCTATTTCTCTCTTCCTCCTGCTGCTGGCAAGGTCTGGCCTGGTAGAGCTTGTCTCCTTCTTCAGGGGCCCCTTCCTCTAGCCTCTGACGCCCCCACCCCTGTCTCAAGGAACTCGCCATGGCGCCCCACTCACCATCGACCCAAAGGCGAGGTGGGGGCGGGATGTGCCAGGTTCCCTCTGGGCCCCACCCTGGCTGCCGAAGGGGCGTGCACTGCAGCAGCAGGGACTCGACTCAGACGGCAGGAGGTACTCCTGCGGCGTTCTGGAGGGAGGCCGGCGCCGGGAGCCCCCGATCAGCTGGGGTCGGGGGCGCAGCGCCTCCCCTGCGCCTTGCAGGGTGAGTGGCTGCCAGATCCAAGGGGATGGGGGTGGGGGCGGACAGGGTGTCCCGCCTCGGCCCCTCCCCACCAGGCTGGGGGGAGCGGGAGACGCGGAAACGGGGGTTCTTCCGGCCCCCCCCTTTGAGCAATCACTTCCCCAGGCTCTGAGCTGCAGAAAAAGGGGAACCGGGTTGCAGCACCCCCTCCCCCACGCGCGGGGGACTGGCTCCAGTCCCGCCGCGGCCCAGGGTCCACGTGGACCCCGCGGCTGGAGTCCTTAGGGTGCGGATCCCGGCGCCAGCTCCCGCGGCTCCCGCCCCGTACGGCCCCCGAGCCCGGGGCCGGGAGGGGCAGGGCCGCAGTCCTCGGCGCCACGCGCGCGCGCGCGCGCACTCACCGGCCGCGCTCCCGAGCCGCTCGCGCCGCCGCCGCTGGCCCGCGCGCCCCGAGGTCCGGCTGGATCGTCGGGGAGGGGGCGCAGGGTGCAGTGCGCAGGCGCCTCGGCTGCACTTCCCCAAAGCGCGGGGCCGGGACTTCCTCGCGCGGGGAGGCGCCCGGCCCGCCCTGCCAGGCGCGCCCCGCCCCGCGCTCGGCTGGCCTCATGCCCCATCCGCCCCCTCCCCAGCACCCGGCAGATCCCCACCATCGTCTAGGGTAGCCCGTGGAGATGAGGGGCTAATAACGGGGCCTCTGGACCCAGGACGGCCTGAGCTGGCACTGGAATAGACGGGGGGTGTGGCCGTGTCCCCCACTCTGTTCAGGGGGGCCAGTCCAGCTTTGCCATTCTTGTGGGTGTTCATGAGACTCTGGTCCAGTGCCTGACCCCAAGAGCCCTCAAGCCTCGGGGGTCCCTCCAGGCCCAGCCCTAAGTGTCTCTGCGAGTGTGGACTCGCGCCTGTAAAGTGGGGTTAAGCCTATGCCGGCTGGCTCCGTGCTCGAGGGGGCTTCCCCAGGAAAGGGGGTCTGATGCCGAGGGTATGGGTTCTTACGTCTGGAGTCACCGAATGTTCCTGTCTGTGGGGCAGGCTGAGTCTCTTCCGAAGCCTCCAGTTGTCCCACTATGTCTTAAAGTTTAAAGCCACACCCTCCCTTTTTTGCCACAATGCCCTGTCCCTTCTCTTTGGCTGACCCTCCTGATACTTTATGACCCATTACAGCTGTCAGTTAGCTTTCTTATCCCAGCATGCTTTGGGCCAGTGTCAGTGTGGCGGCGACCCTGCCCTGGAAACATCTGCAGAGGGTCTGTGTCCCCGGCCTTGCACCATGAGCATCTCCTGGCCCTTAGCAGGCCCTCTGCCCGATGGGCTCCTGATGCCTGAGGCCGGCTCACAAAATGCCTTCCAGTTGCACAAGTCGATATGCACGCGTTTCTCAGAACTCTTCAAGGTGACCAGGGAAGTGATTTTATATGTGCTCATTCATTCAGCAATTATCTGGGTGCTCCCCGTCCGGCCGACTGAGGGCCCCAGCAGCGAGCGAGACTAACCCGCCCTGGGGCAGACAAGAAACAGACTGGCAGACTGGGTTAGGGGTCAGGAGGGCTAAGGAGGACCTCGGAGCCGAGGAGGGAGGCATCACTCAGCAAAGGAGAGCGTTGGAGAACGGCCAGGCAGAGGCCTTGGGAGAGGGGAGGCCAAGCTGGAGGAGAGTGTGGGACAAGGTCAGAGAGGTGAGGGGGGCCTGCAGGCTGACGTGCCTCCTGGTGTTGTGAGCCCTGGGGGCCTTGGCCGGCACGACCACAAGACTCTCTGGCTGCCAGGCCAACAGCAAGGCCAGAGCAGAGACTGGAAGTCTGTCCAGCCGGTGGGCGGCTGCTTCTCGTTTAGCCTAGGCCACCATCCTGAGAGACGGGTCCTACAGAGCCAGGCCACAGCTGTGCCCTGACGAACAGCCAGCCTGCTCCCAGAGCCTGCTGTGGTCTCCACCACCTCCCGAGAAATGTGAGGCCAGCTGACCAGGGGGCCAGCTCAGCACACTCCGAGGCCCACTCATGCTGTTCCCTACTCCCCTGTCCTCTCAGCCCTCCATACGCCGCACCTTCTGTGGCCACTCACCCCTGTCCTCTGGCCACTCGGGCCTGCACTCCATTCCCCTCACCCCAGCTATCCTGGTGGTCCTGCGTCTTCTCTGGTGAGTCTGTCTCTGCCCAGAGCATACCCATGTTCCATGGCGGGGAGCCCAGACGGGCTGGGCTGGGAGTTGCTGCAGGTTGTGCAGCAGGTGCGGCGGCCGTGGCATTCAACACCAGGACCCTCTGTCCAGAGCATGAGTGGGATCACAGCCCCAGGAATCCAGCCAACCTGGCACAGTCCCCAGGATGCTGGGCTCTGGCCTGCAGGCTTCGCTCTCCCATAGCAGAAGCCTCTTCTGGGCCCCACAGAAATGCCCTCAGCCACCTGCCCTGGCCTCCTCTGTAGACCTAGGGCCCCCCTCCCTGGTGTGGGGCTCAAAGGGCCTGCCTGCCATGTGTCAGCTCAGTGCCTGGTACAGAGCTGCCCTCGGCCACCCTCTGGGTGGTCTTCTCCGCAGGGCTCTGTGTGGTCGCCCGACGCAGAGGGACCACACCCTTGTGGAGCCCTCACTGTGCTCACTCATGGCCCAGGTAAGACCCTCAAGATCTCGATTTTAAAGATAAAGAAATGGAGACTCAGAGAAGTGATGGAATGAGATCTGCATTTACCAAACAGATAAAACGGTCCTAGGTGGTCAGTACATGCCCAAGAGACAGAGTGCTGGGGTCCTGGAGAGTCAGCGCTGGACGTTATCCTATTCATGACAGAGAGAATGCCTCCCTCTCCCTGGTGACTTGTTTTCAGTGCAGGACCCCTCCTCTGCCCTTGTTCCTCCTTCCCCAGCTCTGCTCAACCACGCCCCTCCCCTCACGACTGCCCCGCACAGCTTTCCCCTTCGTCCTAGACCTGCCGCAGACTCCACACACGGTTCTGGGTGTGGACCGAGGCCAAGGACAGCGACAGCACAGAAAGGGTGAAGGGTCAGGTACAGGGGGAGAAGGGCTTCCTGAGGGCCACTCAGCAGGCCTTCCTGCCCCCCCCCGGGGGGTTGTCTCAATCCTTTCAGCCCCCACTGCTGCGGCCATCTAAGGACTAGGAGGGAAGGAAGGGGAGACATGGCCAAGTTCTAGGCTCAAAAATTGTGTGTCAGCGAGAAGAGTAAGTTCTCTACAGGAAAATCTGTCTACCAAGTTCAGTGTTTGGAGCCTCCGCAGGAGGAGGGTCTGTCAGAACAGGACATGGGTGGTTTCCTTCCCGTGTATGTGCGTCTGTGCGTAAGGGGCACAGGGCAGAGCTGAGGAGGTTGTTCAGGATGAAAAGGTGATTTTCTGTCTGGAGAAGTAGGGGCCTTCCTGAGTTGATCTCCCTTTCCCTAGTCTCCCCCACCATGGTCCCCCTGGAGGACCCCTGGGGCACAGCTGGCTCCAAATGCCACCTTAGGCTTGTGCAGTCCCTCGTCCTGCCCAGAATGTCACCCTCCTCTCTGACCCCTGAAGGAATAACCTACAATGTGGGGTCCCACTTGGGCTCCACTTTCTCCCTGAGCTCGCCCTTCACTGCTGGGGTTGGGACAGTGGTTGGCCCAATTCTTACTCCTGTTCCCTCAGACAGGGGGCTGTCAGAGACCCGCAGGGTACCAGGGTGCCTGATTGGGGCAGCGCGGGATTTGAGAGATTACCAGCGTCCCACGTTGATCTGAACCTGCCCCTCCTTCTACTTTGTTGGACCCGCCCCTCCCCTCCTCCCCCGTCCGCGCCATGTATCTAGATGTCTGTGACATCGGATGCCAGGGAGGCTGCATCCACACTGTCCCCTTCCTTCTCGGGGAACCTGGAGAGAGGCAGCGTAACGACCAGGGGACGCTTGGACAATGAGAACTTTATGTGGGAAGGTGGGGCGCGTTGGCACACTGTGAGGTCCCAGTCAACGTGGGAAGATGCTGCCATCAACTTTCTCCTCCAGGATGGTCTCCACGCGCCTCCTCTGCGGGTGAAAGGGGCTGGCGCCAGGTGTGCGGAGAGGAGGGCGGGGAACTCCCCCTTCCCCTTCCCGGGCCTCTGCGTACCTCTTGACGGTCCAGGGGGTCGGGGATCCGCGTCGGCTTCAGCCGCGGCGGCAGGAACAGCTCCAGCCGGATGGCGGCGCGCGCGGACTTCTGCTGCAGGACGAGGAGCGCGATCTCCTCCGCCTGGGGTCGGGGCGGGGGTCAGGGGTGTTTCTGAGTCTACGCCTCGCTTTGCTTTGCTCCGCCCGCCCCTCCTGCGGGGCGCCCGGGCCGGCCCCTCCCGCCGTTTGATCCCCACCCCACCCCCCAACAACTTTCCTCCGCTGACGAGGCCCGGTCTCCCCGCCCCGCCCGCACCCCAACCTTCCCGCCCGCGCGCCTCTTCCTTCCGGGCCCCGGGCCTCACTCGCATGCGGATGTAGCGCAGCCGCAGGGCCCGGATCCGTCCTCGGGCCTCGGCTGCCTTGAGGACGCCGAGGAGCAGGTCCTGGCGCACCGCGGGCAGCTCGAGGGACTGCGTCCAGGCGCGCAGGTCGGGCATGCGGTACCCCAGCTCCACTGACTCGCGGGGGAAGATGGAGGCGGCCGCGCCCACGTCCTCCAGCAGGTCCCCGAAGAGCATGTGACGACGACGCTGCGGGGGGCGCATGGCCGCCAGCCCTTCCAGCGACAGGGCCCAACCCGGCTTGGGGGGCTCCGCCGCGGGCGGCCCCGTGGCTCGCTCCTCACGGGACCCCTTTCCCGCTCGCTCCCGCGGGCCCCTGCGCCCGGCCTCCTTCCGCGCCTCCAGCCTGGGCCCTGCCAAGGGGAGAGTGAGTCCCACTGGCCACCTGCCAGCCCCTCTGGCCTGGCCCCTCTCGATTCCCCGCAGCTGGCTTGAGGTTCCACACCTCCAGCCTCTGTGCCCCTTTTTTTTTTCTTCTTCTTTAAGATTATTTATTTGAGAGCGCGGGCGCGCGCAAGGGGAGCAAGAGGCAGAGGGAGAGAGACTCTCAAGCAGATTCCCGCGCTGAGCCGGGAGCCCCACGTGCATCCACTCACGACCTCAGCAGAAATCAAGAGTCGGTTGCTGGACCCAAGGTGCCCCAGACTCTGCACCTTTGGGCGAGCCTAGCACACGTCCTATTTATCCTTGCAGTCAGCCAGAAATTTCTGATTCACTTAATTTCAGAAAATTCCCTTTCTGCCCATGGGCTGCTTCTCTGTCCCCTGAGAAAATGCTGAGACCCCTGAGTTGACCTCCACCCCTACACAGGAGTGGAGGCCAATGTTAGACTGGTGTGAGTGAGGCTTGGTGGACCCTTCCCCACAATTCTGGGACCCTTGATGTGCCCCAGGCCCCCATGTCTGTGGTTGCCAGTCTGTCAGCGCACCCCCAGACCCCTGGAACCCGGGGGCTGCTATAGTCTAGGGGCTGGAGATGGAAGGAGTGGGCAGAGGAGACGTGTGTGCGAGTTTTTGTATGTTCTTGTATGGGTCCATCTGTGTGTCTGTGGAAGGTCCTACATGTGTTCTAGGGGCGCTGAAAGCAGAATGGTCAGCTGGCTTGCTGCCCAAGGTGGGGTGGGGTGGGGGTGGGATAATGGGGGACCCCGCCCTCCTAGCCTGTCCCTGCTGGGTCTGGATTCAGGAAGGGAGAGCAGAGCCCAGGGTGGTGATAGACCAGTCAGGTCCCACAAGTGGGGAGAGGGAAATTCCCCTAGGGTCCTGGCTCAGCCCTGCAGGGGTCCTGGCTCAGCCCTGCAGGGCACCTTCCCAGCCCAGAGCACCTCTGGCCCCAGTCCCTGGACCCATCCTGGCCCATTGTGCGCGGGAGGCAGAGCCACAGCGTGGCGTCTGGGGGTGGCCAGCTCCCTCCCCCACCCCATTCTTAGCTACCCCTCGATCCCCTTCTGTATACCCCATACTTTCCACTTTCTAGGGTCTGAGCCTCCAACTGAGCCCTGACTCTCTGGGGCTTGTTGACACAGTTGCCTGGCAACCAGGAATCCCACCCCCTCCGCCCTCTGGGGGGGAGGGGAAGCAGGGCTGTCCCTGGGGAGGGAAGGGCGTGAGCCAAGCGGGGGTCCAGGTCCTCGGAGGGTGCCACCTTTCCAGGGGCGAAATGTCTACGGCTGTCTGGGCCCCTGCCTAGCTGGAGGAAGTGACTGTCAACTTTTCCAGCCCCATGCCCTTTCTTGGCGCCCCGGGGAGCCCCAAACGCACTCTTCTGGGGTCTGTGGGGCCAGCTTCCTGGCTGGAGAGGTCTTGGGGGGCTAGTTTTGGGGGCAGAGGGCTTAGCTTATGAGACCTTCCTGTCTGATAGGTTTTTCCTGACGCATGAGCCAAAAGGGTTCCCACAGCCGCTATTGTTCACAGGAGAGGGAAACTGGGGCAGAGCTCAGGACCTCTCAACTCTTCCAGGGCAAGTTTGGGGTCTCGGGGTCCTGCAAGTTCCCAGAGCCAGATTTTGCTGAACCCAGAATTTCTGGGTCCTGGGTGCTGGGACCTAGATTTCTGTGGTCTGTTTGCGTATTTGTTAAGGCCGTACTGTTTTATAACCAATTCACTTATCAGGGTATTAATTCTGTACCTCACTCATGCGCTTGTCAGTTTGTTCTAGAATTCATGAAGTCATATGCTTGTGCTGCAGGTTGCGCCATAATCTGTTGGTGCACGGGGGCCCTCCAGGACACCCTCATAACTGTCTCCTTCGTTCATGGCTGTGTGTCAGGGCAATGGTGTCTTTGGGGGCTTAGGACATCCACCTCTGAGGGGGGAACTGTCCTGGCTTTGGGGGTGGGGTCTCAGCGGAGCTTCTGGCCTTTGTGCTCCTATATCGCAGAGCCTGCACCAGTCCCGAGCTCCACAGAATGAATGGCTGTCCACCCTTCCAGCCCCCAAACCTTGGCACAAGCTGTTCGCTGGGTGCTACCCATTCCTGCCCAGCATGTGCCTTTGAGGTGTGGCCTGGGCCTTGGGATTCAGCACCAACCCTGGGGCTTGTTGAAGACAAAGGTCTCTGGGATCCAGAAGCAATGAGGGCTTAGGGAGTCTCACCTAGCTGGCAGCCTCCTCCAGGCAGGCCTCCTGGAGACATATAGCCCAGGCAGGGGCTGCTTCTGGCTCAACTCTGTGCTCCCATGCTGGTGAGTTTTGGGAGACAGAGGTCCGGGCTCTCCTCTCAGCTTCCCAGGTCTGGCCCAGGAGGCCTCACAGAAGGGGAATTGCTTGCTGGCTCCTGGCAGTAGGGTGGGTTGTATAGAGCAAGTGGAGGCACGCTTTCCTACAAGAAGGGACTTGGAACTTTCCCTCTGTTTTTGCAGGGTTGAAAATCTTTGGTACCCCTCCTCCCTACCCCTCATTGGCTTGGTGCCCACACGGCTCACATTCCTGCAAGTAGCCTCTTCCAGCTCCTTCCCACACCTTGCGGGTGGCGGAGGTGCCGCCCGTGTGTCTGGAGCCCAGCACCTGGGAGAGATGAGCAGGCAGCCGTCTTTCATCTATTTGTGTCCAGGACTCACGTGTTTTTCAAGGGCTGATGGAAATGCTCCAGAGCCTGCAAATAAAACGCCACAATAAAATTCAAAGCTTTATTAAATGACTACAGACCTTAACACTATATTGAAAAGCCACACACAGCTCAATCCTCCTCTTGCCTTAATTATATAACTATGCTAAAGTTAAAATCAAACAAACAAATTTATTATGATGAAACTCAGAATTGTTAAAGCCCTTTTACTTTTTAACAGCACAAATGGGCTGGGGCTAACCTGCCACGGAGTGGCTGCTCTGTGTCTTCCGGTGACTGTACCGGGACCCCTGAGCACAACCCAGTGATGGGGAAGCAAGCTGAGGCAGAGGGGAGGGGACAGCGTGCCTGCCTGTGGCCGTGAGTGGTGGCATTCCCAGGCCCCGACTCACTAGGCAAGAGTAAAGTGCACTCGCCCCACTTTGTGGGTGTAAATCTCTCTGGGACCCAGGTCTGGCCACAAATGCCTTGACTCCCGAGCGCAGCCCAGGCAGCCGAAGCCAGGGTTTGTGGACGCGCATGCTGTGCTCATTCGTGTGAGCTGCCCGCTTTGGGCTGTCCCTGGGTTTGTGGACACGCATGCTGTGCTCATTCGTGTGAGCTGCCCGCTTTGGGCTGTCCCTGGGTTTGTGGACGCGCATGCTGTGCTCATTCCTGTGAGCTGCCCGCTTTGGGCTGTCCCTGCCTTCCCTGTGATATGGGAGACAAAGGCCAAAGAAAAATGAAATGTCCTTACTACTTATAACCCATGGACAAATCCTTGACCTTCCTCTGGGAGCTCAGTGGCCCTAATGTTGACACTTCGCTAAGGGCGAAAGGCGATCTTAACCACCCCCCCGGGGTCCTGTGAATCTACTTTTTTTTCTTGAGAGAGAGAGACAAAAAGGGGGTAGGCAAGCAGGGTGGGTGGGGGTGGCGGGGAGGGACAGAGGGAGAGAGAGGGGGGGAGAGGAGGGTCCCAAGCAGGCTGCATACTCAGCACAGAACATTACGTGGGACTCGATCTCATGATCCTGAGATCATGACCTGAATGGAAATCAAGAGTCGGATGCTTAACCGACCGAGCCCCCCAGGCGCCCCTGAGTCTACTTTAACATATAAAAACTCCTTTGGAAACTTCCTTTATCTCTACTCCCCAAAAGATATGTTGGCAGTCATCCGCCAAGTGTATGACCCACCAGTATACATTGGAAAGGTCCCACGACTGGGGGTTTACTAGACAGTAATAACACTGTTTTCCTGACAGTAGCTAACCCCCTCAGTGTCCTGGAAATCTTGCTTCTGAAACACCTCAGAGGCTCGTGCTGTCCCTAACCCCTCCAACTTACAAGTGTATGATCGGCCTGTCCTCACAAGCCCCGTGCAGCTCTTTGTGCCCATGGGTCTTGTCCCTGTGCGCTAATAAACACACTTTCTTCCACTGAAGAATTCTTTCCTGGCCGTCGGCTCCGAACCCTAACATTTCCACATCACCTGTGTGTTTTGTTTTGCCTGCATGGGACACAAATGCTCTCTCACAGAATGTGTCCCCTGCTGTCCCCTGTGAGACACCTGTGTTCGGTGTCTTAGCCTGGCTGCTCGGGGGTCCAGAGAAGCCTGGGCCGCGTCCTCTGTGCTGCCGGTCCCCTCTGTGGGGTCCCTTTCGTGTTCAGGGAGTACAGTCAGCCTCCGAGCCTGGCCACTCATGAGCTGGGTGACCGAGCCTGTCCTTTGGCTTAGACTGTCCTGTGAGGGGCCAGGAATCTGCCTCTGGCTATCCTTTGTGCCGGGCCCACTGGGTGCACTCACATGGGCCTTTCCAGACCAGCCTCACGGCCCCCTCTTGTCCCAGTCTGGGCCTGAGCGGGGAGCCACTGAAGGCCACCATGGGACGCAGCTCCGTGGGCTCCTGCCAGCGAGGGGAGGCTACGGGGGCTAAGCCTCCTTGGGCTCCTGGCCCTGCTGGGCTCCTGAGGTCAGCGGGATCCTGCTTCTGGCTTCGTCTGGAGGGTGTGGGGGCACGTGTGTGTCTCCTGGGGGTCCGGAAGCCTTGATCTGTGGGTCTCCCTGCTCTTGCCCTGCCACTCGTGTGCCTCGAGTGCTTGTTGGTGTGGGTTCACGTGTGTGCGGCCCATGTGTTTGTGCCTGTGAGTGAGTGTGTGCATTTCCGAACCCATGTTTGTGTGTTCAGTCATGTGTCTGCTTCGGTGTCTTCATGTGTGTTTGCACGTGAGCCTGTGTGTCCCTGCATGTCCTGAGGGAGTGTCTCCGTGGTTGTGCCCCGTGTCTCCATACTGTCCCTGAATCTGCTGCAGTGAAGATGCAGAGGAAAGTCCTGGGGGACAGCTTGGGATGCTGAGTCCTAGGGCACCTGCCTGCTCCATGGTCTCCTGATTTGCCAGGTATCCTAGCAACGCTGCTGCCAGTCGCCTAGCAACCAGGTCCCCATCCTTGGAGATGGCTGCTCCAAGCAGGGTCTGGGCTATGTGAGTAGAGCCTGTGCAGGAAGAAGGACCCCATGACTTGGAGGCTGGTGACTCAGCTAAGGGGTCACCCACACAGCACGTGACCCAAGTGCCAGGAAGGAGGCAGCCCCGTGGGAGCTCTTCAGCTGCACGGGTGCTAGGGGCCCAGGCTGTGAGGAAATGAAGTTCAGGTGTCACTTTGGGACCCCAGCTGGGGCAGAGACACCCTTGGTGTGTCTCAAAGTGGCAGATGGACCTGGGTTTCACAACACGGAGGCTTAACGCTCCCATCTGCAGAAAGCTGATGCTGATGGCGGGGACCTGGTGTGCGGGGACTGATGAGCCTTCACCGTGGACCTGTGGAGTGCGCGGTGGGCACACAGGGTGCACCGTGGAGTCGAGGCACCCTGCTGGTCCACAAGGCTCTGACCCACTTAGTGCTGGCCAAGCAGGCTTCCTGCTGCGCACATACCCTCCTCTTGGCCTGCCCCTGCTCCGCCGGGGACACCCGCTGAGGGGCCCTTTCTGGGCCCAGAATGCCAACCGGGGCTGGTCTGGGTCCACCTGAGGCAGTGTCTCTGTGTGTTAGATGAGGCCCCGCCTCCGTGTCCCAGTCTGTGCGTCTTGTGGGCCTCCCCCTGAGTCTCTGTCCCCTGTCCCTGTCTGTGTCCTTGTGTGTATGTCTATCCCTCGACTCAGTTCCCGTGTGGATCTGCGTCCCTGTCTGTGTCTGTGTGTGGGAGCTGGTCTCTGTCGTTCATCTCGCAGTGTGCGCTCAAAGGACATCCAGTGCGGGGGCCCGGCCAGCCCCCCTTCCCTGAGGCCCCTCACCCGCCCTCAGGGCCCCTCCTCCTCAGGAGCGGCAGGCTCCGCCCCATCCCTCAGCTCCGCGCCAGGCTGCGGCGTCCGGTCTGGCATCTGCTGGGAAGGAGTCGCGCGCTCCCGCCGCAGCCCCAGCCCCGTGCAGCCCCGCGCGGACCTGCGGCTGGTCCGGCAGTGGCATCCCAGCCCCGCACCCCGGCGGGGCTGAGGGTTAGAGCCGCCACAGCCTCGGCTCCCACGGAGGTTGCTAAGGTAAGGCCTAGGGGGGGGGGGGGGGGGGGGGGGGGTCGGGAGACTGGGGTCGGGTGTGGACAGACTGCAGCCCCGGGGCAGGACTGGGGAGGGGCAAGAGGGAGTCGTGTCCTGTGTCCCACGGGTTTCTGGGTGTGTCTCTGCCCCTTTTGTGTCTGTGTGTGCCCGAGGTCAGGTCTGGACTTTTCTGTGGGTGGTGTGCACACATGGATAGCTGTGTGCCCCTGAGCCACTGTGGGTGGACACGTGTGTCGGTGTGTGACTGTGTGACTACACGCGCAAGTCCCATGCAGGAGACTGTCGGCCACGCGAGACCGCGTCCTCGTCTGCACACGCGCCTCTAGGCACATCCCTGTCTGTGCACACAGGTCTGCTTGTCTCCATGGTTTCTGCGTGTGCGTGTGTGCCTCTGCGTCCATGGCTGTGGGGGGGGTGGCGGAGGCTGCACACCCTGTGCTTGGAGGCCTCCAGGCTGGGTGGGGGTCAGGTGCTGTGGTCATGTGTCCCTGTTCTCTCCCAGGCACCAGGTGGCTTTGCACACAGGGAGGCAGAATGGAGTCCCTCTTCCCTGCCCCCTTCTGGGAGGTCCTCTACAGTGGCCACCTGCAGGGCAACCTGTCCCTCCTGAGCCCCAACCACAGCCTGCTGCCCCCCCACCTTCTGCTCAACGCCAGCCACGCAGCATTCCTGCCCCTTGGGCTCAAGGTCACCATTGTGGGGCTTTACCTGGCTGTCTGCATTGGGGGACTCCTGGGGAACTGCCTCGTCATGTATGTCATCCTCAGGTAGGCTGGGGACCCACCATGCCGCTACAGAGGGGAAGCAGGCAGGGGACTGTGTCGGGTGGGCCTGCCAGGTAGAGACTCTGCACCTTTCCCGTTCAATTTCTGGTCATCCTGTCAGGCAGCGTCAGGGGCAGGGTCGGTTCTGAGGCCCTGGGTACTCATGTCTTCACGGATGGGGCACAGGACTAGGGGGAGAAGGAAAGGAAGGGATCAGCCTTGCTCACCCTGGTCCTGGTAGGCGGGAGGAGGGGGGGTGCAGCTGTGTCCCCGATGGAATGTCCCCCTGACTCCTGACAGATCACACCCCCCGATGCGGGGGCCCAGCTCCTCGCCCAGCCACTGTGGGAAGATCGCATAGATCTCACGGTGACTCTGAGAGGCAGCTCCGGCAGCCGCGGCCGGTGCTGGGGCTGTGCCCGAAGCCCCTCCCCTTTGGCTCTGGGCGACTGCCTGGGTCTGGGTCGACTCCAGCATGTGCTGGTGCTTAGACTGGGATAGCCTGGGGGATCAGAAGGGCCGGCCAGGCTGCAGGAGAGGGGGACATCATAGGAACAGCATGGGGACATTGTGAGGATGGGTGTGCATGTATACACGTAGGTACAAGCATGCACACAGGTGAGCACACAAATCTGTGAAGTGCACACATGTAGGTGGGTACACAACAGTGCACACATGCATGGGTGAGAGTGTCCACACACGAGTTATCGTGCGGTGCGGTGTGCCTGTGCACACACATGTGTACCTTACAGCTGGGCGCACGTGTACAAGCACACACATGCAAGTGTGCCTCTGCACACACATGTGAGTGCCCACATGTGTAAAACAGTGTGTGAGTGTGCACACAGACACGTGCAAGGTGTGTGTGTTGGTGTATAAGGTGCACCTGCTTATGCAGGGGTCAGGGAAGAGCAGCTGTCTGTCTGCGGTGCTGAACCCCAGGGGACCGGACTCACATGGCCTCTGTGGCTGGGGGGTGTGCTGCAGGTGGCAAGTGGCCCGGCCTGTGGTGGTCTGTTTCACCCTTCCTGTCATCACTGCTTCTCTGTCTCTCTCCTCCGCCGTGGGGCATCCACACTCAGAGCCACATCCTCGTCCTCGTCAGAGCAGACAGGGAAGGTCCCCAGAGACACTGATGGGCAGGGACAAGCCTGCGTGTCAGAACAGTGTATTCTGACCCCGCGGACTGGGATCGGCTGCCCCAAGGGTCAGAGACATCACTTGCAAGCCCTGCTCTTCTTAAGAGACTTTATTTTATTTTTTTAAAAGATTTTATTTATGGGGCGCCTGGGTGGCTCAGTGGGTTAAGCCTCTGCCTTCAGCTCAGGTCCTGATCCCAGGGTCCTGGGATCGAGCCCCATGTCAGGCTCTCTGCTCAGTGGGGAGCCTGCTTCCCCCTCCTCTCTCTGCCTGCCTCTCTGCCTACTTGTGATCTGTCTGTCAAATAAATAAATAAAATCTTTAAAAAAATCTCTTAAAGATTTTATTTATTTATTTGACAGACAGAGATCACAAGTAGGCAGAGAGGCAGAGGGGAGCAGGCTCCCCGCTGAGCAGAGAGCCCGATGCTGGGCTCGATCCCAGGACCCCGAGACCACGACCTGAGCCAAAGGCAGAGGCTTAACCCACTGAGCCGCCAGGTGCCCCTACCTGCTCTTTTTTTTTTTTTTTAAAGATTTTATTAATTTGACAGAGATCACAAGTAGGCAGAGAGGCAGGCAGAGAGAGAGAGGAGGAAGCAGGCTCCCTGCCGAGCAGAGAGCCCGATGTGGGGCTCGATCCCAGGACCCTGGAATCATGACCCGAGCCGAAGGCGAGGCTTTAACCAACTGAGCCACCCAGGCGCCCCCTACCTGCTCTTTTTAAGACCACTTAGATCCTCTGAGCCTGAGTGTCCTCCTGTACAGAGTGTGGACCAGTATAGCCTTTTAAAATCTTAAATGAGAATGAAATCCATGTGGCGAGCTTGGCTCAGGTGTCTGCTGTTGTGGTCCTTGTGCTGTTATTTGGTCATAATTAAGGCCTGTTCGTGCTGATTCCAAATCCTTTTCTAAGACGCAGAACTGACCCAGATCCTCTTATGGTAGGTTCGGTGACATGGAGCCTTGTCACCTCTGGTGTTGCTGCTGCCAACACTGTCTTCCCCACCATCACTCCTCCCACCTCCACGGCCCCATCACCACGACATCACTGCTGTCTCCATCTCTACCCACATCGTTACCACCCCCCACTTACCACCCCCCACTTACCACCCCCCAACCTTTCCACCCCCCCACACTTATGACCCCCCCACTTACCACCCCCCACTTACCACCCCCCACTTACCACCCTCCACTTACCACCCTCCCAATAATTATCACCCCCCC
>NW_019154090.1:111926-146065 GCF_002288905.1 Enhydra lutris kenyoni | reverse complement strand
CCACCCCCCACACACTTAACACACTCACCACGCTTACCACCCCCCACCATCACCAATATTATTACTATTAATTCAGTCAACAAATATTTATTAAGCAGCTGTAATGTCCCCAGACCTGTTCCTTGGGTACAGCCAGACCACATTAGCTCCTCTCCCATTCCTGTCACCATTTCCCGTCTCTATCCCCAGACCACAACATGGGCTGTGACGGCTGTTGATGGGCTCTTATAGACTTTGGAGCCCTTAGAAATCTCTGGTGTCTGTAAGGCCAACCTTGTAGTCCGTGAAGGGTCTTTAGGAAGACTTGAAAGGGAGGGAGGAGGACAGGCTCTTTTTCGTAGGAGTCCTACCTCTTTGATCCCATGTGGAGTCAGATGTGTGCCCTGCTACCCTACCTACCCAACTTCTCCAAAGCAGACCAATCTTCGGGTCTGGAACCCTTTTGTGTGTGCTGGAAGGACTGTTTGCTCCCCGGCTCCATGCCCTTATGCTGGGCCCAGGAACCTGCATTTTAACAAGGGCCTCAGACTGGGTGCTCCTCATGGTGGCAATAAGAAGGCCCCTGGGCTTTGCTGCCAGGTCCAGCCATGGGCACTGGATGAAGCCTTCCTTTTCCCTGTGCTCTCTGCAGACACACCAAGATGAAGACGGCCACCAACATTTACATCTTTAACCTGGCCCTGGCAGACACTTTGGTGCTGCTGACACTGCCCTTCCAGGGCACTGACGTCCTCTTGGGCTTCTGGCCGTTTGGAAATGCCCTGTGCAAGACGGTCATTGCCATCGACTATTACAACATGTTCACCAGCACCTTCACCTTGACCGCCATGAGTGTGGACCGCTACGTAGCCATCTGCCACCCCATCCGAGCTCTCGATGTCCGGACGTCCAGCAAGGCTCAGGCTGTCAATGTGGCCATCTGGGCTCTGGCGTCCGTTGTCGGTGTTCCTGTTGCCATCATGGGCTCGGCGCAGGTCGAGGATGAAGGTCAGGGGCGGCCCCCCTTCCCCGGTGCTCTTCTTGCCTGGGTCGCAGAGGGTCCTTCCCGGTCCACCCACACTGACCCTGGTTTTCTCCCTGCAGAGATCGAGTGTCTGGTGGAGATCCCCGCCCCACAGGACTACTGGGGCCCTGTGTTTGCCGTGTGCATCTTCCTCTTCTCCTTCATCATTCCCGTACTCGTCATCTCCATCTGCTACAGCCTCATGATCCGGCGGCTGCGTGGCGTGCGCCTGCTGTCCGGCTCCCGCGAGAAGGACCGGAACCTGCGGCGCATCACGCGGCTGGTGCTGGTGGTGGTGGCCGTGTTCGTGGGCTGCTGGACGCCTGTGCAGGTCTTCGTGCTAGCGCAGGGCCTGGGCGTGCAGCCGGGCAGCGAGGCCGCCGTGGCCGTCCTGCGCTTCTGCACGGCGCTCGGCTACGTCAACAGTGGCCTCAACCCCGTCCTCTACGCCTTCCTGGACGAGAACTTCAAGGCCTGCTTCCGGAAGTTCTGCTGTGCCCCGGCCCTGCGCCGGGAGACACAGGTGTCCGACCGTGTGCGCAGCATCGCCAAGGACGTGGCCCTTGCCTGCAAGACTTCTGAGACAGTACCACGGCCCGCATGACTAGGCGTGGACCTGCCCATGGTGCCCGTCAGCCCGCAGAGCCCATCAACACCCAACACAGAGCTCACCCAGGTCACTGCTCTTTAGGCTGACACCCAACCTGGATCCTGGGCATTGCCGGACTTGCGGACTTCCGCGTGGCCTCAGAGGGCCTGGTGACGTCATGGGACAGGTCAGATGGTAGCTGCCCTCCTCGTGCATAGCAGAGAGGGGACCCCTGCCACGAGTGTGCCCGGCCAGAGCCCCTGCCAACACCCTAACCCTCATGGGACTCTGCTGGCCTCTCCCCCACGGCGCCCTGTGGGCTCTGGGTATGGGCACACCTGGAGGTGTGACAGCAGTGTGCCACCTGCTCCCTATGCCATGTGCTCTCTGCGGGGGGTCCTGCAACCCCTCCTTGGGGTTTGGAGCTGCCGGTGAGGACTTGCCTGGGCCTCAAGTGCCGTCACTTCCCTGTCCCCCACGCCCGCCTCTGAGAGGCTTCTGAGGGGCTTTTCGCTCCCGAAGCACAAAGAACCGTCAACCACAAATGTGGCTGTCTGGGGTGTGGAGGTGGCCTGGAGGGACAGTGGGCTGCTCGGTCGCCTCACGCCACTTTGTCGTTCTGGAAACAGCCCCGGAGTCCTGGTTTTGGCTGCACAGTGCTGGAGGGGAGGGGCGCTCTGCTGTGCTGTGTCCCTGGGTCCTCCAAGGCTCTCTTGAAATCAGAGGTCAGCAGTTTTGCGGCCAACAGGCCCTTGCGCCCTGTTTGGACCCTGGTGGACCTGGAAGAGGAGTTGGCCGTGGGGACGGACTCTGCTCTGCCTCTCTGGCGACCGGCCCCGGCATCACTGACAAACCTCCAGGGGTCTGTGGGGGGGGCGGGCGCTGAGCTTCCCGCTGCCACTGTGAGAATGGTCTGGAGCGGGAACACCATTGCCGGGGAGGGGGCTCCCCGCTGTGGTCCCCGGAGGAGCACCCTTCTTGCTCTGTGGTTAGGAGCTGCCGTCTGGCGAATTTGCAGACACTCTCTCCTGTAGATAAACTATGGAAATCCAACACTGAAAAGACCATTCCGCCTCCACCCATGAGCTGAGCGGCGGACCTCAGCCAGGTGGTCTCGGGCTCCTGCAAAGAACAGGAAGCACTGACTTTGGGCTGGCTTCTCCTGCTTCAGGGAGCCCCAGCTCTGTGGGTTCGTTCCTGGGGGGGATGGAGCCGCCCAGCTGGGGCGTTTTCGTGACAGGCCGAAGGACGCGTGCTGGTGGGACATGTTGCTTCGTGTATTTATGCATGCGACCAGTGTCATTTCCCCCACACAGAACCAACCCTAATCTTGTCTCCAGGGGTCATTGGGGCCACCATAAACCCCTTCCCACTGAGCAGGTGTTTCTGACTCCCGTGGGGTGGGGCCGCTGGGGTAAGGAGTCCTCCCACCTGCTCTGGGCTCCTCACCTGCCCAGGCTCTGTCTTCATGGGATGGTACCCTTGGAGACTGCGAGGCTACAACTTCCAGAAAGTGTGATTTCGTGATGCGTTGGAGGTCTGTTTCCTTTCCTTCAGCACAAATAGCTTCTCCTTGAACAACCAGCTATGGCACCTACATCCTGCCCCTGTGGCTAGAGGCTCCCTGCGGGTCGGGGTGGGGTGAGCTCTTCCCACGGGGCCCCATGTTTCTCTCACCCCACTTAGTCCCAGCAGACCCCTCGCTGCCCCAGCCCTCTCCCCCTTCCTTGAGCAGACCCAGCAGAGTTTTGGAAGATGAACAGACAGCCTCCATTGGTGGCCCTGAGATGGGGACATGCCTCCGGCTCTGGTGTGGACCCAGTTTGGTCCAGGTTGACCCTTGGGGTGGGTGACCCTCTCAGAAAGAGGGGTGTCAGAGGGGGTGGTGAGGGCAAGCTTGGGGGGGAAGTGTTTGGCCCCCGCAGAGGGGCCGGTGTGCGGTTTCACACCAACCTTAACGATGGGCACTTGGCTGTTCAAACAGACAGTTAGCATCAAGGGGAAGTTTGGGAATGAGGGGCCTACAGCAGCGGGTACCTGGGGAGTGCTGGGGAGACTGTGCGGTGGGGCGGGGGGAGCGCCGGTGGTGGGGGTACCCTAACCTGCTTGCCCTGCCCTACAGGGGAGATGGGCCCTGAAGGGTCAGGTGCATTGACTGGGGTGAGGAGCCTGCCCCTGCCGGCCCCCCCTCCCCTCCCCTCCTGTTCCCACGGCTTCTCAGGAACGCAGCCCCTGCCAGGGTGGCTTGGGTGCCCTGTTCCCTCACTCATTTGCACCTGCTCACACCTCAGATGGCTGTTGAGAGCCTCCGCTCCTCTCCTCAAGAAGCTTGCAGGGACGGGCGGTGCGGAGGCCGTAATGAGGGCTGCAGCTGGCAGAGGAATGACCGCACTGCGGGGAGCAGGACTCAGAACCTTCCAGGGAGAGATGTGGGTGTGAGCGGTGGTTTAACAAATGTCCACAGGTCCTGCGCATGGGCTGGGCTTGGGGACTTGCTCCTAATGAACAGAATGTGGCACGCTGCCTCCAGGACAGTCTTGAATGGCGTCGAGGCCTCCTCTGGCCTCTCCCTGCCCACCTGCTCGCCCCCTGGGGCCAGCCGCCAGGTAGTGACGATGCCCCAGCAGCCCTGGGGGGAGTCTGGGTGGTGAGGACCTGAGGTCTCCTGCCGCAGGCCGTGCGAGGGGACCTCCTTGGAAGCAGCACCCGTGGCCCTCGTCCAGCCTTCAGGCGACCAGAGCCTCAGCCGCAGGCCTGACCCTAATCTCAGGAGAGTGTCTGAGCTAGAACCATTCCAAAACTGCTCCTGAATCCTTGGCCCACGGGAGCTATGAGACAAGGTTTTAAGCCGATAGATTCTGGGGAAGTTTGTTACATGGCCACAGATCGTGGTGTTGTCAAGGAAGAGAAGGGGGAGAGGGTGTGTTTGAATTGTATCAGGCTGAGAGAGGAGAGGTGAGAGGGATGCGTGTGGGTCTGAGCTCCGAGGACACATGTGACTAGAGACGCTGGAGTGTATGACAGGTAGTGGCCATGCACCGTGGGGTGACCTCATAGGTGGTGAATGGCGGGTGTAGCGTGGCAGGGGGACGGACTGCTCGGAGCTCCCCGCTGTGAGGACGACAACCGGTTTGGGCCCCGGGAGCTCTGGAAGATATCGAGAGGTGCCAGTGACCCCGGGTAGCACGGCCTGAACCCCAGGCATAGAACCAGCTGGGAGCCATAGGGCCAAGGCTGGGGATCCTGGTCAAGGCCTGCTAGGGCAGTTTCTGGGGACTTGTCCCCCCTTCCCAACTCCTGGAAGAAAATGGTCTCTGAGTGGCCAGCCCCTCAGTGTCCCCACCCTGCCCCTGGAGGCTCAGCGTGGAGCTCCTGCTGGAAGAATCTAGGCCCCAGGCCACACCCCAGGGAAAAAGGGGTCCAGATGCCAGCCCATCCACGTAACAGATATTCTTTCTAGACTGTGGGTGTCCAGAGGTCCTGGCAGAAGGGCCCTGGGTCCTAGAGCAGGATTTGAGGGGGCCACAGGCTGAGACATGGAGGACACAGAACGGGTGTGGGCCACAGCGGCGGGGGGTGGTCAAGAGAGGGCACAAGAGGGGCACAGGTTTCCTGGTGAAATGCCACCCAAGTTTCCAGCGATGAGCGTGGCCTTCTTTGCGACTGAGTCTGTGGTTTCACAGTAACACGTGGCTTTCCTGTCCCAGGTGTTCCCACTTTTATCATCTGTTTGTACTGTCTTGGGGGGAGCCAGCCTGAGCGTCCCCTCGAAGAGATCACAGTTTGGGTTTCTTTCCCTCCAGATCAGGCTGTCAGAGAGGATGGGGAAGGGGCATCCAGGAAGGTTGGTTGTCTGTGTTTCTGCCGGTGAGTAGAGTCGGGATGTCTGCTGTGCCAAGAACTTTGGCCAGGGTCAGATTGGTGGGGGTGGGGAGGCAGGACTTGTACCCCCGCAGCCTCTCACCCAGGGGCTGTCCAGGTGGCAGACATGGACAGGGACAGGCTCACGGTCGTCTCTGCAGGTGTGGTGGCTAACCTTCGTAGTCTTTCTCTCTCTGCATGGAGAAGGTAGTGATGGGATGTGAGCAAGTGGAACGTTCCTCCAAAGTGACAGCACTTGTCCTAAGATATCCCGGGGCGCTGGTGGAAGGGGTGCTCAGGCTCCTGGACACCGGAATGTGCTCTGGAAGGTGTTTTGGAAGCTTTCACCCAGGAAGTGTAGAGGAAAGCGTTGGGACGGGAGCTGGCACAGCTCCTTTAGCTCCTGGGCTGGAGGCTGGTGATGGCACAGGAGATGCGGATGACCGGGGATGTCTGGGGCAGGTGTGCGGTCAGGGTCATGCCGGAGGCCAGGTGGCAGTGTGTCCAGCAGAGCAGACCCGCGGCCAGCACAGCCAGAACCAGGCCGGTCGCCTTCTGCTCGGCCTTGCCCAGAGCTTTGGTTGTGGAGGGCGGTTGCGGGGCCCACGGCCGATGAGGCAGGTCCGCACCTAGCACACAGAGGGCGCCACGAAGTGCAGGACCAGCATGTGGATGCAGCCTTGCACCGGCTCTCTCAGGCTGTGGGGAGCTCAGCCCGCAGCTCGCGGCCTGCAGCTCGCTGCTGTGGATCACGGCAAGGACACCATGATGGTGACCTCGACCCGGACACAGGCTGATCTTTGCCCAGGAGGGTGTGCTGGGGCCTGGGCGGGACCTTGTGGCGGCCAGCATCCCCGGGTGGTGGTCCACACTCACAGTAGCCAGGAGGTAGGTGCTGGAGAAGAGGATCTGGCGGTGGACAGCTGGCACCCGTTTGCAGAGCGGCTCCCTGAAAGTCTGGGGCTGCAGTGGTCGTCCCGTGACGAGGGCGGGCAGCACCAGCATGAAGAGACTGACGGCAACAGCCAGGTTCAGGATGGACACGTGGGCCACCGTCCTCCTGCTGGGCCCCCTCAGGATCATGTGGATGACAGCTGTGTTGCGTGTCGGCACCATGGTGTGGATCAGGGAGTACACGGCCGGCAGCAGCTCTCAGAGGCCTTGGGCCTGGTGCCATCATCCCGAGTGTGGTTGGTGCCTGTTGTGGCCTGAAAGGGGGAGCCTCTGCTTTCGAGGGGACCCAGCCCAGCAGCCTGCATCCTGAGGTGGGACCCCGGGCCGGTTGGCGGTGCCTGGGAGTGGGGAGGCTGGGTAGGGACCTCCTGGGGCTGGGTTCTGAGAGGCAAAGAGACCTTTGGTCTTTGACTCTTAGCTTAGCACAGCAGCCCCTCACGCTCTCCGGCAGAGGCCATGGCCATTTTGCCAGGGTTGAGGACACACGGAGTCTCTCTCCGCCCTCCCTGTCCTGCTCCCCACCCGCGTGTAATCTACATGGGACCAAGGTGGTGTCTATGCAAACACACCTCCCAGGCTCACCGCTGCCCCCTTCAAATCCAGGGGTCCTGAAGCCAGAGCCCTCCCAATCACACCCCTGTGGGACCACTGCTCTTCGCCCCACTGACCTGTCTGATGACATGTGACCAGAAGTTGGTGACCCCGGTGGTTGTGTGCAGGAGGCCAGTGCTGGCTGGGGCAGGAGTGGTGGAGGGAGGTGAGGCCCACCGACGGGCTCTCGCCAGGGTCCCTGTCAGCTCTCTGCCCTCTGGGGAGCTTTTAGGACCTGCCTGGGCAGCAGCCTCGGTGCGGCTGGCTTCCCAGTGAGTCTCCAGCCTGGTGGCAGCACAAAGGAGCCGTGAAGGAGGGAGGCAGACCCGCTGGTTGACTTGGAGCTCTAGGAAGCAGTGGGGGCAGGAGCTGTGGTAGCACCTGTCGTCATCCCCAGGGTCCCCGCGGTGCTCACTGGCCTGGGTGGATTCTCCAGCCAGTGGCCCTGGGGTGCGTGTGTGTGTGTGTGTGTGCGTGCGTGTTCCTGTGTGTGTGGGGGCTTGCAGCACGGGGTCTCTGGAGTGCCCAGGCCTGTTGGCAGTTGGAGGGGGCCATGTCTGCGTGCCCCACTGAGCACATCTATGCCTCCGTCTGTGGGTCTCTGTGGACTTGGGCACCCTTATCTGTGCATGTGCAAGTGTGTACGTGCGTGCATGCGGTTTCTGGGGGAAGCTCTGTACCTGTGTTTAGGGGGCTTGGTATAGGTCCCAGCTGCATGGAGGGATCTGAGGGGTCTGGATGTCTTTGTGTGGAAGCAGAATTTCTTGCTCACAGACAACCCAACTCCTCTCTCTCTCATCGTTTTTTCTTGCCGAGAGAAGAACATGTACGTGGGCAGAAACCACACAGGCGGTGGATGTCTGCGGAGAGACGTCTGCCTCTCGTCCATCTCCTGGTCCCTCCGTGAGCTTCCCGCTGCCACCAGCCGCTCTCACAGTCTTGTTCACTGATACCCAGACCACGGGGTTGCTGCAGATCTGGACGGTTCCTCTGCATGACTTCTGCGGAGACACGGCTGCCTACAGCCGGCACGGGGTCTCCCCACCCTCCCCACCTGCCTTCTCCCCTCACCAGCGTCGCAATCTTGTGTTCCCAGGGCCTGAGTCAGGACAGGAGCCCGGGTAGTTGCCCCAGCACCCCGAGGCCACCAGGCCTGAGGCCGTGACCAGGGCACCAGCCTCCCATGCTGTGGGCCCAGAAGGGGGCACAGCAGGGTGTGGGGGGCCTGCAAGCCTCCCGCCGCCGCCCTAGGGCTGAGAGCCTGCACCCAACAGGGGACTCTCCAGGCTAGACCTGCTGCCTGTCCTGGAGGACCCTGAGCTTCCCCAGTGGGCCTTCACTCACCTTCCTGCAGGAAGCGCGGGCCTGGGTCTCTGGTGCGTGTAGAGCCCTGTAGCTAGAACCTCGGGGCAATTTACTGTCCCACACGAACACCCTCAGATTTCACAGATTTTTTACAAAAAGGTGTGTTTATTTATTTGAGAGAGAGCCTGTGAGCAGGGTGGAGGCAGAGGGAGAGGGAGAGTTTTTTTAAGCAGACTCCGTGCTGTGTACGGAGCTGTCGCCGGGCTCAATCTCATGACCCTGAGGTCACGATGCTGAGATCATGACCCGAGCTGAAACCAGGAGTTGGACGCTGAACAGACTTCACCCCCTGAGGAACCCCAGATTTCACAGATTTGAATGAGGAGATTCTCTTTGAGACATGAGGGAGCCCTGTCCTCCCTGCTTCTCTGAACCCTGGGTACCCAGGGCGAGGGAGGCTCTGTGGCCTGGGTGCGCTCCGGGCTGAGAACCAGCAAGGCCAGGGCCGGAAGTGTGAGGAGAAGGCTTGTGGGCGGCTCCTTCCTACAATCTGGGGCTGGACTTCTTGATTTGGGGATACCTGTGGGGGGTGAGGCTAGGGTTATTTCACAGTTCCTGAATACCAGACACAGGATGGAGAGAAGGTCGGGGCCTAGGGTATGCACAGCCCCATTCCTCTGGCTGTATGGCCTGTGTTGGCAGGTGTGTGGGCTGTGCCGAGTGGCCGGCCACTCTGGGCTTGGTTGTGGGCCTTCCCCGGGAGGGGCGCGCACTGGGGTCCCCGTTCCCTGATCACCTTAGGAGGGGCCCAGGGCTCTGTGTGCCCTCGGGCCAGCGTGGAGCCGATCGGTGTCCTGTCTTGCCCTGAGCACCAGTACTGGGGTGGGGGTTCTTCCCAGCAAGGTCTGCCCCTGAGGGCACCTTTTTATCCCTCCTGCTTTGCCCCCTCGTGGCAAGACACCAAGCACCACCCCAAACTTTCTCTGGACCTGGTAGTTCCAGGCAGGTCTTTCTCGAGTCCTCGGGAGGGGGAAGAGCCTGGTGTCAGAAGGAGAAGAACCCTCACGGGGCTCCCTCTGAGGCTACTCTGAGTCAGGGTTTCACCCCGCCAGTGTCTGGTGGGGTCTGGGACTCTGAATCCTTCCCAGACTGGCTCTCTGCTCTCCTGAGTCTGTCCTGGGGGCTGGCCTGGCTTCCCCTCAGCCTATTACATCTGAAGTGGGATGGGGAGTGGGAAGAGGGGAGGGTGGGGAGCCCAGGGGCAGCAGGGGCTAGAGGAGAATGGGGGTCCCGGCTGTGGGTGCCCAGGACCCCCGGGAGCCGGCTTCGGCCTGGCAGGGGCAATGACTCCCAGATGCTTCTTCCTAGCCTCAGAAGCCCCTCATCTGAAGCCCCACAGGGACACCGTGGCCCAGGGCCCCGAGCCCCAGCCCCGACTCGCCCAGCCCTTCATCTGCTCTGTGGGCTGGTCACTGGGGAGTGTCAGCCTGTGGAAATGATTTCCATTTTCAGAAATGAGTCAGGTGGCGCACTTCCCGCCTGTGGAGAGGAGCCCTAGAGGAGGGAGCCGTGGAAGGTGGTGTGTGTCATGCTAGGTGTTGGTGAGCGTGGGTTCGTGCATTGCTGGGTGCGACTGTTCACGTGTTTGGGAAAGCAGATCCAGAGACCCCAGGGGCGGTCTTGCCCCCCAGAGCAGAGCAGGGTAGGGAGGGGCAAGGCCCAGCGTGGCAGGCAGGGAGTGTCAGGACCCTCGCAGATGCAGAGCAGGAGGGGAGGGCTGGGGGGTGGGAGAGAGGCGAAGGAGAAGAGTGGGGCTGGGCAGGCTGGCTCCCCGCTAAGTGTGGGGCTCGGCCAGACGCCCTCACCTCCATAGCTTTATTCTCACGGTCCTTTGTGTGTGGCGGTCACTTTCCACCCTGACTAAACCGGTTGACTTGGGTCTCCGCACACGCACACGCACACGCACTTATGCACGTGCACGCGCACACTGATACAGGCACCTGCAGACACGTGCACAGACACACGGAGACACGGAGACACGCGCTTAGGCACGCCCTGTGCAGGCGGGCCTGGGGGGTGTGGGGGGGCCATGTCCTGCTGGCTGGAGTCCAGGCCTGTCCCTTCTCCTGCCTCCCCCTCACTGGCTCACCAGGAGCAGGGACAGCCTGAGCTTGAGGCCCCTCAGGGGAAATGCTGCTGAGAGTGCCTGGGTCTTGGTGGCCCTCAGTGGGTAACCGGGGAGCATATCTCACTGGAAATGGGCAAGTGACTCAGGGCCCATTTCCCTACGATGGGAACCGGGTTCTCCCTCTTCTCCAGGGAAGCAGAGAGAGCTCTGGGTTTAGGAAACAGAGGGGGGCTCCTCTCCCACAGGACTCCCTCCCTGGCCCTGGGCACCCAGCTGCCTCCCTTCCTCCAACAGCCTGGGGGCCCTGAGCTGTGTCCAGGAGGACGACATGGCTCGGGGGTTCCTGAACCTGCTCAGGGAAGGTGAGAGAGGCTTGGGGTCAGCCAGACAGGGGTCCCACAGGGGCTTTTGCTCAGTCTGCTCTCACCGACCCCCACCCCGTGGAAGGGAAGCATCAGGACAGCCGGAGCTGTGGCCTAGGACGAGGCTATGGGGCAACAGAGCAGAGGGCCTTGCATGTGTGTGTGTGGCGGATAGAGGGCCACGGGGGTGGGAGACGCCTGTGGGGAGGAAGGGGCCACGGGCTTTGTCTGCCCTACCAGGGGTACTGGCTCTTGTCTGTGTGGAAGTTTGGAGGAGGGGAGGATGGTCCTGCCGGGTCCTCAGAGGGAGAGGGTCTGGGAGGTGAGGACCAAGGAGGCTGGGGGGTCCTTTGCAGGAGCCCTGCCCTGGGGGTCTGTAGGGGCAGCCAGGACAGAGGACAGGACAACATCCAGAGTGCAGCTGGCTGTGGGCGGCACCAACCCCACCTGAGGCCTCTGGGAGGCAGGGTTTGGGGCAGCGTCGGCAGGGCCTCGAGGCTGCTTGCTCATGGCCTGCTGGGCTCCGGCACCTGCCCTGCCCCCGTGCCCATCCCCTGCCCCAAGACACAAGCTGAGAAACAGCCAAGCAGGACAGAGGCCGATGGCCCCCAAGGCAGCCCAGGCCCTTCTCAGCCTGGGAGGCTCGTTGAGGCTGCTGCTTCCTGTCCCCAGAAACTCGGAGCGGGAGGGATGGGGGACTCACGTGGAGGTGCAGCCGCAGACTGGAGGGCTTCTTGGCGGTGACTTTTCCCTCCTTCCTGCCCAGCCTCCAACAACCAGAAACAGGCCCTAATGGGTGGGACCTGGGGGCCTGCCTGAGTTTGTGGGTTGTCTCCCAGGTGGGCTTGGTGCACTTGGGGAAGGCAGTGGAGGGGTGTCTGCTCCCGGCCTCCAGCAGAGCTTCTGTGGTCCCTCTGAGAGCCCGGGGAGGGCAGGGTGGGAGGGTGCGGGCCCCGATGTGTCTCGGGAGGAGGGGTCACAGGCATTCCCGTGTATGTAAATATGCACGTGGGGGTGGGAGACCGTGGATGTGTCTTGACACCCTCCACCTGGGCCTGGAGTGGCCCAGCACCCTGGGCCAGAGAGGGACTCAGGAACAGGCCATCCGTCTGCACATTTATGCCAAAGGTCAGTGGGCAGGCAAGGCTGGTCTGGGCTTATAGCATTCCTGCAGAGCCATGATTCAGGCCAGAAGGCCAGGGCGAGGGAGGACCTGGAGGTGGACAGGGCGCATCCCTCCGTGTGGGGCTCCTGCCACACAGCTCAGCTTGGTTCTGGTCCCTGGGAGTGTGGGTAGCGGCCACAGGTGTGGCCAGATGTGCTGACCTTGAACCCGGCTCTCTGTGAGCCGGTGATGCGGGGGTGGTGGGAGGTTGGAGGAGTGAGGCCAGGGTGACATGGTCCTCCCATCTCCCAGGGCCTCCCCAACTCCCGGGCAGGGGAGGACAGACCGAGCTGGCAACCAGTAGGGCCAGAGTGGTGGGTCCTGCTAGGCAAGGTTGCTCATTCGCTTACCCTTCCCACCTGCCTGGCACAACCCCAAGCTCAGACGATGGAGCCCGGCCTGAGCCTGATGGAGAAGCTTTGCTGACCCTGGGGCCCTGTACCAAGTACACTGCCCACACTGGCCCCACAGTGCCTGCTGTCTTCACATCCAGACAGTGGGGTGCGACTGTCTGGGATGGTCCCCGAGGCTGGGCACCGGCGAGGGGCCGTCTCCGGCGGGAAGGGCATTGGTGATAGGGCCCGGTGGGCAGGGCAGGCCTGGGGCCCCGGGTCCCATGCTCGCTACCCCCCCTCCTCCTGCACAGGTGCTGGCGACACGTGTGAGCTCCCTGGCCTGTGTTCACGGCATCTCGCTCGGCCTTGCTCATGCGCGCACGTGACTGGTGGAGACTTTTCTATGCCCCACTCTGGGTCAGCGCGCGGCCGCAGTGCGTGTTCCTGCTCCCGAGTCTTCCCTGTCCCCCTGGGGAACATTTTCCAGGGTTCCCACCCCCACCATCACCTTCTCTTCGGCCTCCGCTGCTGGTGCACGGTGGTGGAGACCAGCGGGCCAGGTGTCTATCCAGCTCCGAGGCAGGGGGCACTGTGGGTGCTGGGAGGGGGTTTGAGGGGCTGTGCCTGGGTCCCGGGGAAGCACTCCAGAGTTGGGGGTGGTGTGGGCAAGGGGGCAGTGCTCAGCTGGGGGCCGTTGGAGCTGGCTCCGGCCTCTCCCTCTCAGTCCTTGTCCTCCGTACCAGCCCTGTTGTTTGCACCACAAGTTGGTGTCAGTTGCTGAAGGAAGGGTGCCCTGGGAGTGGAGGGGGTGCCTCAGCCTGATGACCCCCGCCACGGCCCTGCCCTGCCTTGGGCCTCCTGCTGGTGGGGCTGCCCTGGACTCCACTTTTGGTTCACTGGTCCCTCTGCTGGCCCAAGGGACAGACACTGATACTGGCGTGCTGTGCATGTGCCAAGCCCCAGACTGAGGGCTGAGCCCCGAGGAGGCTGCCACTTAGGTTGGGCTGGGCCAGGGCCTCGGTCCAGGGCATATGGGGGGCCTCTTGCTACTACCCTGGCAGTGGTCAGGAGAAGGGGCTGAGGCGGGGATCCCCAGACCCAGCTGAGGACAGAGCAGCGCTGGGCCAGCCTGGGGATGGGGGATGGAGAGGGTGAGGGGCCCGGATGCCCAGTGTCAGGGCAGAGGCTCTGGTGCAGCTTTGTGGCAGCCTCCTGCCCAGATCAGGGTTCCCTTCTTGGATGCGGAGTCCCTCCAAGTGCTACCCTGGGGCTCTGTCTCTGTCCTGTTACTGGACTGGAGGCCTGTGGTGTAGTTAGTGTGTCCTCGGGGCTCTGTCTAGACAGCAGGTCTGGATGTCCTTCCTTACCCGGCCTCTTCCTGAAGCTCCAGGAGCTGCCAGGTCTGTGTGCCCCACACCTGCCCTGGGTGAATCAGCAAGGGCCCAGCTCCCACCCACCTATAAGCTTTCCAGTCGCCGTGACAACCCTGTCCAGACAGGTCACACCTAGTGTCCAGGTTGGCTGTGCCCTCTTAAGAGCCTGTGGCCCTGTGGCTTTCAACATCCCACTCACAGGAAGGAGGGTGACCAGCCCCCCTCTCCCAAGAGGCCCTCTCAGATTAGCTCTGTACAACCTAAGAGGGGCAGCCATTTCCCCCAAGGCTGGGGGTGACGGGCAGGATCCCCTCTATCTCCTAGGACAGGTGGGCTTTGTGCAAAGCAGCCCAAGCCTGACACCCAGTGGCCGGTTCTGAGCACTGCCGGAGAGAAGACAGGACAGCTGGCCAAGCACGGTGACCCCAGCCCTTGGTACCCTTCCTAAAGAATAACTTGGACAGGCCCTAAGGAGGTCTTAATGGTGGGACCCAGGCCTGGTGACGGGACTGCTTGTGGTTCATCCAACACGTTCGTGAGCGTCCCGGTTGGGGGGGTGCGTGTTCCTGAAGATTCAGGGACACGTAGGTCTCACCCCCTGGTGACCATTCTGGGGTGGTCTTCATCGTGCTAGTGGCCTTTGATGCATCAACACTGGTGGGGTTACAGGGCTTCCTAGAGAGGTGGCGTCTTGGCTGTGCTTCTAGGGCTGGGTCGCGGTACCTGGGGAGGGAGGTGGAACACAAGAGGGAGCGAGCGAGGCTGGAGATGGGGAGGGGTGAGGCTGAGGGCAGGCAGGGCTGCCGTGAGAACATTAATGGGTCTGTCTGTGGGCATTGGGGCTGCAGAGAGTTTCAGGCAGAGGAGGAATGTGTCCGCATTTGTGTTCCGAAGCAATCATTCTGGCTGGTGGATGGGAGGTGGACAGAGGGCTGAGGATGGCCGTAGGTGGCCCCTGGGAACCGGAGCCTCTGAGACTCCAGGCTGGTGGTGGAGGGGGCCCGGGCAGTCAGGGCCTAGGGACAGGCTGACTTGGAGGGGAGCTGTCAGGTCAGGTACAGAGGGGCCCACGGAGAGGGGCCGTGTGTTGTGTGTGTGTGTGCGCAGTGTGTGGCGTGTGCACGCGTGTGGTGTATACACTGAGCATGGCGTGTGCACCCGTGTGGTGTATACATGGTGTGTGGCGTGTGCACGTGTGTGCTGCACATGCTGGGTGTTGTGTGTGCACGTGTGTGCAGCGGCTGGAGTTCTTCTTTCTGCCTCTGCTAATTTTTTCTCTACTTGGTAACCAGACTGATTTTTCTAAACTTCAGTAGGATTATGTCATTTCTGTCTCTAAAATATTTAAGAACTACTCATTAAATTACTTGCGAATGAGATGATGTGATGGTGTTTGGGATTTGCCTCAAGATCGTGCTGTCGGTGTGACGTACAACGTCCGGCGCTGACCTTCGTTAGAGCTCAGCGACAAGCGTGGGCAATCCTGGTGTTTTTACTTCCGTGAATGCATGGAATTTTGTCAGGAGAAGCTGTAAGTCAAAAGACTTTGTAACGTCAAAAAAAAATTGCTGGGTGTTCTGTTGGCTCTCCCTTCCAGATTTTCTGTCTTTCATTATCTTTGAACTATTTTACAGTTCTGTAATTGCAGAAAATTGATTGCAACGCAAACGTTTCTTGTTCATTGAAATGCAAATTAATTTTGTCTGGTGGAAAGCAGCTGATGGTTGCTCTTTGGGTAGTGACCAGTGGTGCATCTCCCTAAAATTCGGTGATGGCCTGTGTGTGCGTTTGTGGTTTGGGTTTCCCTTCGAAGTGGGTTGTAACGGTTTTTTGGTTTCTTCATCAGTGAGTGTTGTGGGTTGAGTTGTGTCCTTAAAAAGATCATGCTGAAGTCCTAAACCCAGCCCCTGTGAATGTGACTTATTCGGAAGTTAGGTCTTTATAGATGTGATTAGCTGAGATGAGGTCATGCCGGAGTCAAATCCTTATTGGAAGAGGGAAATTTGCCCGCGGACACGGAATGCACAGTGAGAGTGCCGCGTACATGCCGGCGGGCCGGGAGACGGGGCTGATGCCCTGGAGGCCTCGAGGCTGGGAGAAGTGACGCAGGTGCTAACCCAGAGCTTCGGACAGCGTGTGTGGCTGACAGCTCGGTTCTGGAGTTCTGGCTCCCAGAACTGTGAAAGAATAAGGTTCTGTTGATTGCAGCCCCCTGAGGACCCCCATCTCTCCCCGTCTGAGGCCAGAAATGCGCATCTGGAGCTCCGTGCTGCTCTCACTGCTGAGCTCTTTCCCTCTCCCGGAGCCCCAGATGGAGGAGTCAGGCCTATAGGAGATGAGGTGGTGGAGGGGGTCATGGAGATCAGCTTGTACTTTTTCTTAAAGGCAGAGGGAGGCATTTGGGGGAAAAAAATGCAAAAGACAAAAAAACAAATCATTCTAAAAATGTTCAAGAATAAAGTTTTGAAGGTAAACTCATGATCCTTATGTCCAAGGTTTTGTTTTACTTTCTTTCATTTTTTTTAAAAGATTTTATTTATTTATTAGAGAGAAAGAGTGAGAGCACACAAGCAGGGGGAGGGAGAGAGGGAGAAGCAGGTTCCCCGCTGAGCAGGGAGCCCTACTCGGGACTCCATCTCAGGACCCCGGAATCATGACCTGAGCCGAAGACAGACACTTCACTGCTGAGCCCCCCAGGAGTCACCTTAGTCTGAATGTCATGAGTTCTAACTCCTGGGGCCTAGAGCAGGGTGCGTAGCTAAGTGGGTGACTTGCTTCTGGAGGCCCGGTCTCACCCAGGGGAGGGCAGGGGTCGGGTCTTGAAAATGGAGCCTTAGGAGTCTGTCCTGGATTGCTGACCCTTCACCCATCCACTCACCAGTGACAGTGGAAGTGGCTCTGGCTGTCGTGGCTCCAGACGTATGCAGGTGTGTGTGTGTGTGTGTGTGTGTGTGTGTGTGTGTGTGTGTGCGTGCGCGCACGTGCTTGTAGACACAAGGTGCAGGCACCCTGGGACCCAAGCCCTGGGGGGTGAAATGCAGGTGCATCGCAGTGTAGACACATGGGGGTGGGCACGCTCTGCTCTGTGCGCTGCAAGATGGAGGCGTTGGGGGTGGTGCAGGGAGGACCGTCTGCCATGTAGATGCCCACAATGTAGACCCTGGGACCGAGGTTGGCCTCGGCATGGACGGTGTGGGCCGTCTCAGCACACCGCTGTTCTGAGGCATCTGGCTGGGCCTGGAGGTGGGGTGAGGGGCCACGAGGGCCGTGGCTGGACGACCCACCAGATGAGGCTGAACCTCAAGCTGGAGCCCCAGTCCGTGCACTGTGGTGGGGTCGTGTCCTCTCTGACATCCCGAGGGGACACTTGTCACTGTTTGTCCTCGTGGCCCCCAGCCCAAGCTCTGTCCCGGTCGAGCCCTGAGGCCCTGGGGGGGAGGTTGTCAGGCCACGTTTCTCTCTGGGGTCCTTGGGTCACTGGTCTTGGTCCACAGCCATGCTGGAAAGGGCCCAGCACTTTCTGCACTAGCCTCTGGGGCTGGTAGCGACCTCAGGACCCCATTGTGCAGGCAGGGCAGGGGGCCTGAGCCTGGGCTTTCTTTACTTGTTATTTTTAAAAAAGACTTTATTTATTTATTTGAAAAAGAGAGAGAGAAAGAGCACGCATGGGGTGCGGGGGCAGAGGGAGAGGGAGAAGGAGGACCCTGGGTTCATGTGTCACCCACTGAGCCACCCAGGGGCCCCTCTTTCTTCATTTTTAACTGAAGCCTGACCAGCACACTGATGTGTTCAGACCCGGTGGCCCCGTGAGCCCCTACAGAGAGCCCCGGATCACCCAGAATGTGGCCCCGGAGTAGGAGCTCCCCAGGTTTTAGCCGGGCCCCCAGCCTGAGTCTCTTCCTCATCTGCCAGACGGCGGCAGAGTCTGCTCACGTTTGCCTGGACAGCTGCCTAGAACCCTTGGGGGAGGAACCCCATCTGTGGGGAGCTGGGAGTTGGCAGAAGCTCCCAGGAGACTCTCAGAGGGGCGGGCATCCAAAGGGAGGGCTGATGACTCTTGCCCCAGGCCCTGATCTCCCAACATTCAGGATCACTTGGGGGGCCCCAACCCCAGGCCCCAGGGTCAGAACCTCTGGGATTGGCTACAGGACTGGGAATTTAAAAAGGTATATATAAATATTTTAATACATTTTTTTTTTTCTTTTTGGAGGAGGGGAAATAGGTTATACACACAGATGTTTCAAACAGAAAAAGGCACAAGGGAGGGTCGTGGTAAGGAGGAAAGCTCCCCTGCCACCCCGCTTCTCAGCCACAGAGAGCGATCAGTTCTGCTCCTCCACACACATGGAGCTCCTCCATGGAGCCTGTCCACGTGGCCCACAGAGCTGCCTAGCTGTTGTGGATGGACATTTGGGCGTTTCTGACCTTTTCTTTGTGGACAGTGGCGCCAGTGATGTCTTGTTTCAGGCTGGGCTCCTGGTGGTGCTGGGCAGGAGTGCACAGCTGGAACTTCGAAGGATCTGTTGTCGGGCTGCCCTCCTCGGAGCTGGCCCCGGGCCCCGGTCTGCAGCAGTGCGAGGTGCCCCATTCGCTCTCTCCCCACGGGTCTGTGCCAAGAAGCCTTTGGATCCTGGCCAGTCTGAGGGGTTTGAGAGAGAAGCCCCGTGGTTTGAGAGTGCATTTCTCCCCTAGGATTCAAGTTGAACAAATTTTCATATGTCTAAAAATTATAGTTTCTCCTTCTTCTTCTTCTTTTTTTTTTTTTTAAAGATTTCATTTATTTATTTGACAGAGAGAGATCGTAAGGAAGCAGAGAGAGAGGGGGAAGCAGGCTCCCTGCTGAGCAGAGAGCCTGATGCGGGACTTGATCCCAGGACCCTGAGACCATGACCTGAGCCGAAGGCAGAGGCTTAACCCACGGAGCCACCCAGGCTCCTTGAGCCCTGAATTTCTAACAGTCAAAGCAAGCATTCAAGGAACTATCAAAGCAAAGCACCAAAAATAACTGTTTTAAGAATTTGGCTTTTAAGAAAAATTTTTAAAGATTCTGTTTGTTCATTTATTTGAGAGGCAGAGGGAGAGGGAGAGAATCTGAAGCGACTCCGTGCTGAGCACTTAGCCTGACCCACGGCTCGATCCCACGACCTTGAGATCAGGACCTGAGCCGAAACCAAGAGTCGGAATCTTAACTGACGGAGCCCCCCAGGCGCCCCTTGGCTTTTTTCCCCTCAAAGTGTGCAAATAGTCATCCTGAGGAAAATTACCAGTGTTTTGGACTTTGCTACACCAATTTATAGTTTAATATTGTTGAATTTTATGTCAAGAAACACAACTTTTGGGCAAGGGCTTGACCCCTTGCTGAGTGGATGAGGGAACGCGGGAGCAGCACAGCGCACTCACGGGCCTGTGGGTCCTCCTCTGGGAGGAGGCTGGGGTCCCCATTCACACCGGTGGCCTCCCCCGCACTGCCCATTCCCACGACCCTGCTCCATGCACAGCCCAGCATCACCCTCCCACCACCCCGGGGAGGCCCCGAGATCTCAGTGGAGACAGCCCGGTGCTGGAGAGGCCAATCATGGCTTTGTCCAGAGCCCCCCCCCCCCCCCCGGCCCATGGTCAGCTCATCCCACACAGACCCATCTTCCCCTTGGCCTCCAGAGCCTCCTAACCCCGATCCCGTCTTGTATCCTGGAGGCTTGGTCCAAGTCCCCTGGGAGCTCCTCAAAGAGCCCCTTCCCGAGTCTATGTGTTGGTTCAATAGCTGGTGTGCCATCTGGGCTAGACATGCCCAGCGACCAGCCTGTCCCACTCTTCCTGTCTCCCTCGGCCCAGAGCTGTGGTGCACGTGCGAGCCACCTGCCTCCTGGCCGCTGGCTGAGGGACCTCGCAGGATATTGGAACTCGGCTGTGTGTTCTCACCCACAGGTCTCAGCTCCTGTAGGGCGGCCTTCTCTGGGCCCTCTCAGGTCTAAGGGCAGACCCCACTTTACCCCAGGTGGTCCCCCTGCCCACACCTTAATCCCCTTATTCAGCTCTCCTCAGTTTCCCAGCTGGAGCGTGACATGTGTCTCCTACCTGGACCCTGATTGACACAGACCTCTAATTTGCATTTTATAACAAAGTAAATCCTAAATGGACCAAAGATGCAGACGTTTAAATAGAACCATAAAAGTACTAGAAAAAAGCATATGAAGAATATTTTGAGCTCGCAAAGCCCAAATTATAAAAAATTAATCATTTCACGCAGTAAAAATATTTCTACAAGGCAAAACTACTTTAAACAAAGACAAAAGTCAAATGAAAAATATTTGCAAGTATTTAGGGATTTAGGGATTTTTGCCTCACTGTGCAAAAAGGCCATACAAATCAGTAAGACAAAATCCAACAACCCCCCCAAAAATGGGTCAAGAATTAAATAATTTATAGAAGAAGGAGAAACTAGGGGCACCTGGGTGGCTCAGTGGGTTAAGCCTCTGCCTTCAGCTCAGGTCATGATCTCAGGGTCCTGGAATCGAGCCCCGCATCGGGCTCTCTGCTCCGCAGGGAGCCTGCTTCCCCCTCTCTCTCTCTGCCTGCCTCTCTGCCTACTTGTGATCTCTCTCTCTCTGTCAAATAAATAAATAAAATCTTAAAAAAAAAAAAAGTTCAGGGCTTAGGTAGGTGGGGTCCCTGTGGGTGGAGCCTGGACTGTGCAGACCTGGGAGAGGTGAGTGGGAGTTCGGGTGCAGCTCCGCTGCCTAAGGAAGGGCTTGGTGTGGGAGGAGCAGGAGCCAGAGGGTCACTGAGGCCGGCAACGAGCTGGGCTCAGGCAGCAGCACCAAGGTGTTCGAGGGGTGGCCCCCACGGTCCATGGCTAGGTCAGAGGGGGACGTTGGGGAGAGCTTGCAGGATATTCCTCTTGGGGCACCTGGTAAAAGGGGTCCGGGATCCACAGAACGTCCCCGCCCCACAAAGCTGTCGGTGCAAGGGCAGAGAGGCTTTGCTAGTGGCGGCTGGGTCTGGGGACCCCATAGGGGCCCAGGCAGGTACAATGTGGAATGGGCCATGGGGCTGACCTGCTCCCTGCCTGACCCTCTGCTCCGCCACCCTGGTTTGCTTGAATGAGGGGTTTCGGGGACTCTCAGTTTAAAAAATCAGGGCTGTCTGGAAAGCCTTGGCGAGGCAGCCATCCTGCCCGTACGTCTTTGTTCTTGGTGTGGCTGAGCTAATGGGCAGCTGTCCCTGCATCTGAGGGCCGGGAGCCCTGCAGGAGAGAGGGAGAGAAGCCAGGCCAAAGTTTCAGGCTGCTTCCCCTGCCCCAGACCAAGGGGGCCATGGATGGAGAGGACAGCCCTGTCCACCACACCAGCCAGCTCACGCATGATGTGTCCAGCCTGGTCCTGCTGGGCTCTGCTGGGACTTGGGCCATCTGAGACCCTGTGTTTCCCTGCTCCTGGCAAAACCCTCTGGACACCCTGGGTCTCGCCCACCCTACCAGTCCCTTGGTGGCTGTGACCCCAGCATGTGGGGGAGACAGGGAGGGTCGCCAGGGCTCTGCTCACCTGGAGGGAGGTCATTTCTCCTTGTCTGTACAAGGCTGGACTGCTCTGTATTTTCATGGCAAATTTGTTTTCTGAGCCGTTGTTGAAATTCTGGAGGCAGAGAAAATGCATTTGCTCCATCACCTTTCCGGATGTGACAAGTCCTATAAAATCTATTAAAGCCTTTAATGAAATCCCTGCTCAGAGCGGCTCTGTGAATGAACGTGGAATCGGAATTTAAATTAAAATGTTGTTTTTGTAGTCTGCAAGCTTCGCCTGGGAAGGAATTAAAGGGACCGTTCACCTTTCTACCATCACGCTCAGGCTCATGGGGTAATTGTGCTTGGTGGGCCTCTGACGGGGTGCTGGGGGCCTTCCTCTGACCCGTGGCTGGGCGAGGCATGGGATGGCATGGCCTTGGCTGTCCCCACCTCAGGCCCCACCGGAGATGCCCCGTGGAGGGAAGGCAAGGTGCCCCTGGGGGCCAGGAAGCCATTTAGGACTGGAGATAAATGTATTTACCTACAAGCAGGGGCAGTGTTTGTGCTCAGACCCCACACTCTGGGGGGACAGACAGGCCTGGAAGATATGTCTGTGGCCCAGAAAGGAGAGGGAGACCAGGGATGGGGCGTGGAAGGGCTGGGGCGGGACAGACAGCCACAGGGAATGGTGCTTGGGGAGGTCTGCGGGGAGCCAGCAAGGGGGTGTGGGGCCATGTCACCGGCTGGGGAGGAGGCACCCTGCCTGCGGGATCCCTCCCCACCTCCTAGGCACCTAAGTCCTGCCCTGTGGACCTCAAACACGTTCAGCAGTCTGTCACTGAGAAACAACCGCCAGGCGTTTCTCCCCCATCTCCCTTCACGGCCCTGCAGGGGCTGCGGCCCAGAGGTCTTCTGCCAGTTATCCCCTGTCCCCTGGCATGGCTGCCCAGTGGGACAGGCAGATAGACACGGGGAGCTCATCCAGCCACCTCAGGTGGCATGTGCACGGGACAGCATGGGAAATTGCATTCAGGACTCCGAAAGGGGCTTTTCTTCCTTATTTTCCAAGTTGGAAGCACCATCTCATTCCTTCTATGACGAAGATGGATTCTTAAGAAACACCCAACACATGTCTCCATCACGTCGCAGGAAAGCTGGGGGAGAAGTGGCAGTTCCTGGACGGAGCCCCCAGACCCCACACCATGGGCAGGCCCGGGGTCAGGGTTAGGGTGCAGAGGGTCACAGCCAAAGGAACGTGGGGAGCCCCAGCTGGAGGCGGAGGTTTGTAAGGATCGCAACCAGCAAGGGTTACTCCCAGAAACATGGAAGCGTTTACGAATAATAAAACAATCGCGGCCAAACAGAAATGAGAGGCAACAGGGCGTTGCAGGAGTGGGAATGGAGCAACGGTTTCGGGGCCTCCTGTGCTGCTTCCATCTCTCCCCGAAGAAGGGGCCCTGCGGGGCTGAGCTGGGTACGAGAAGCAGGACAGCAGGGTCCTCACAACCTACCGGCGGGGGCTTCCTGAGAGCGAAGGGCGTGACGCACAGCTGCCCGGCACGGAGACTGCTCTGGGCCCAGGGGTCCTTGGCAGCAAGACCCAGGGGAAGCCCCTCCTGCCCTTGAAGACCATCCTGAAGTCCTGGGTCCCTGGCCCCCAAACCGGGAACTCGAGGGTGTGGTGCCTCCTGCGTGTCCGTGGGGCTGTCTCTACAAACTCAAGCTGCAGGAAAGGCACCGAGCCACACTCGTCACCCAGAAAACACAAGTGGCCGGTAGACCCTCAGATGCCTGAGACAAGTGAGCTGAGGCTAAGCTGTGGACCCCATGCGGCAAGACAGCTACTGGCCTGAGCCCTGGAGACATGGGCCTGAGGCACCCGTGTCTCCCGCAGCTGCTGGGGTCAGCGAGGCGCCCAGCAGCAAGGACAGGGGTCACGAGAATGTACTGGCCACAACAAACCAGTGGGCCTGTGTGCCGTTCGTGGGGCACACACACATGCGGCGTACTCGTGTGCCCTAACCCACATGGGTCCGAACCACCGGGTGGGCTCTGAAACACTTCCAGAATGACAGTGAGCAAGGAAAGCAAGTCGCAGGAGGCTTTGTTGTTCGTGATCGCTCGACGGGATCTGCGAAGAACGTTGTGCGTCGTTCTTGGACGTGTGCGTAAGTGGTGCAGCTGAAAGCGTGCAGAGATGACACAAACCAGTATCTGAGAGACTCCCTCCAGGAAGGATGCTGAAGGCCCAAGGGTTTCTCCTCATCTTTGTTTTTGAACATTTTCATGCTTAGGAAAACCCCCAAAACGTACTATGGGAGATGATGACAAGGCAGCACGCAGAAGGGCGTTTACCCCGGGGCGTGGGTGGGTGGAGGAGTGGGCAGGTGGGGGTGGGGCTGGGCAGGGGACTGTGAGGGTCCCAGGCAGAATGTTGTAGCGGGAGGGGCTGAAGGGAAGGAAAAGAGTCCGGGGTAAAGGCATTTGCAGAGGACTGGGAAGCCCAGGGGCGGCACATGCGCTGTTTCTGGGCTCACGGTGGCCTGATGCCAAGCAAATCACGTGGTCTAGGGTGACACTCGTGGGGGCGCCTGGGGGGCTCCGTTGGCGAAGCGTCTGCCTTCGGCTCAGATCATTATCTCGGGGTCCTGGGATCAAGTCCTGCATCGGGCTCTCCGCTCAGCGGGAAGCCTGCTTCTCCCTTTCTCTCTGTGCTCTCTTTCTGTCTCTCTGTCTGGGGAGAAGCAGGCTCCCCACTGAACAGGGAGCCCAATGCGGGGCCCGATCTCAGGACCCTGGGATCATGACCTGAGCCGAAGGCAGATGCCTAATGACTGAGTCACCCAGGCATCCTTAAATACATCTTGAAAAAAAAAAAAAAAAAAAAAAAAGACACTTGTGGGAACCTGGGGATCAGGTGGGGACAGGCATCATACCACAGAATCGGGACAGCAGAGGCAGTGTGGGGCCCAAGGAGGGGTCACGTCCTCTCCATCCAGGCTTCCGGGGTCAGGTAGAGGGCCAGGATAGGGCCGGGGGTGTGGGCATGGAGTGGAGAGGGCTGAAGAATGGGCCTGTTGCGCTGAGGCTGAGAGAGAGCACACTTAATTATGTTTCATACAGAGAACGTCTCACGCCGTACACAGAGCATTAAAGGCTGGCTCAATCATGGAGCTGTTTCCTGTGGCTCAACAAGTTTATAATAAACACAGTTAAACTTTTATTTATGGCACAGCTGCTAATTGCACCATAAACATTTTTCATCAAGCAATTGCTGTTTGCTCATTTGCCAATCAGCTCGTTATCCAACTACCTTTCTCCGCACTGCCAGCACTCCCACTTCCCAAACCCTGCTGTTCGTCGTGACTGCCCAGCAGCTGTCCTCCAGCCCTGGCTCCACGGCTGTGCCCACCCAGTTCCTGGCAGGTCACCCCTCCTCTCCAGCCTGCCAGGCACCGCTCTAGCCTGCTGTCCCTGCTCTAGAAGCCTCATCCCGTCAGCGGATAGCCCTGCTGATTGGTGCTGGCTCTTCCTCTGGCTCCTGAACCTTGCAACCCCCACGGCATGCCTTACCTCGTCTCTCTCCTCAGCTAGCTTCGGGGCCTCCAGCAGCTCTCCACAACACTGAGGATCACAGAAAACTGAAACTTGGGATCCCTGAGGTTCATTCCTGTCCTCACGCCAGCCGTGTCCCTAATACCCAGCTCTCGCTGTGTGCCTGTTGGTTTCCAGGATATCATCTCCTGGGAGGCTGGTCTCACTCCTGTTCATGCCTTTGTGTGTTGGCCCACTCAAACTTGACCATTTCTTGTGTATGGGATGCGCTGCGAACTCTTCTCCCCCAGCATTGCAGAAGCCTTCCTCCCCTCCTCTCCATGTTCCCTCTGCAGGCTAGCCCCAGACGGAGCCCACACTGGAGCCCAGTGGATCCTGGGCTAGTGGATACCCTGCGTGGGACAGACTTTCCACCCAGCACGCATACACCCTGACACCTGGCTCACCGCACAGCAGGCCTAGGGCCTTGGCTTCTGAGCTTTCTGAGAGTGAGTGCTTAATCTTCTGGGTGGCATTTCTGGAGTCTTCTTCAGTCCCCCTCTGTCCAAAGAAACAGGCTGAGCACTTCCTGTGGTCAGAGCCTCCCGAGATATCATTCTGAGGGCCTCCCCTCCATGCTGGGGGTCCAGCCACATTACGTGTCCAAGCTTGGGAGGAGGACATGTTTGCACGGGAGTCTCTTGGGAGGAAAGGGAGACCACCGCATCCCACCAACCCCTTCTTTTCTTGGACTATTAGAGCCCCCCTGATGGGCTTGCATGTCTAGATAAAGCTCACTGTTAGGAAAGGCCATCAGGGCTCCCCCCCACTGGGGCTCACTCCAAGGGGCAAGTCCACGTTCCACACAAGGGCCTGGACACTAGTGGACGGTGCATGGGGAATATGGTGTGGAGTCTCGAGCTCATCAGAAATGGGGGTCCTGGCTTCCCTGCAGCCCAGCCGGCAAGGAGCAGGGCAGAGGCCTCAGTGTCACCCGACCAGGGTCCAGGCAGGGAACAGGTAGAAACAAGACCAGACCCCAAAATGTAAAGGCACAAAGTTTTCCTGGGGCCACAGCTGCAGCTGATGGGAGACACGGTCAAGACAAGGTGTCGGACAGGGTCCCTGCACAGGAGCCAGGGACAGTTATAAAGAGCTGAGGCGGGAAAGGAGTGATGTATAGGGTGGGGAGCCCCAGGGGAGGGGGTGGGCAGACACAGCGGCCCAACGGACTTCTTCATAGGTGGTGGGTTTCATTCGCTTGGCATTAAAATGAGGGGAAAAGTCGGGAAAGGTCAAATCTGGCGACTGTCCTGTCTCAGGTCCGTTTGACCCTTAGTCTGTGCTCTCCTCTGCAAGGACAGTGGTGACAGCCAGCAGGAAGTCCCCCGCTCCGTCCCCCGCCCCGCGCCCGCGCACAAGCTCCAAGGCCCTCCCCGGTCTCGCTTGGGGCTGTGCGGGACTCGTGTTCCACAGCGGCACCTAGTGGCGGTGACTGGAGCGGCCCTGCCCGCGCCGCGGTGGTCCTCGGAGTCTCTCCCAGCGTCAGGGGCTCGGGGTGCCCTCCTCGGACCCAGTACCCCCGCCGGCGGATTTGGACCACCGAGTCCGCATGTTGCAGGAGGAAGCTTAGGAGGCAGATCGTGGACCTGCGCTCATAGAGGGCGTGAATATCATCAAAGGGAGACAGGTGCGCCCAGAACCCTTTGTCTGCAGGCCTGGGCCCGGCCCAGGAGGACTGGCACCGGTCAGCGGACCCGGGGTTGGGCTGCGTGCAGCCCAGGGGCCTGGCAGGATGCCTTGGACCAGCTCGTGGGATCTGCAGGTGCGCGGGAGGCTGTGGGCCACGTCCTGTCCTGGGCTTGGACCCTCTCTGGCTCTGAGTCTGGCCCTTTCTCCCTGTGCCCTCCGTCCCCAGCTCCAAATCTGGCAGGGGGCTCAGGCTAGGCTTGTGGTCAGGAGACAAAGAGCTGCCTGGGCTGTGGCCCTGGGCAGCTGAGAGACGTTGCCTTGGGCTGGGGGATGGGCTCCTGGCTTCTTGGACCACATCCTTTCCTTCCTTCATACCCCACACCCCCAGACTCTGTTTTCAATCAGTTCAATTAGTACAACTTTAAAGCAATTAGAGAGAATTAGCAGCTGGGCTGCTGCAGGCCTGCACTCCTGGCCCCCACCTGCCCCCTCCCCCATTGTCCCAGCCTGGCAGCTGTCCCTGGTTCTCCAAGAAAGCCGGCTTGGGCCTCACCTTCTCTACAGGGTCTGCAGAAGGGAGGGCGGGCAGCCCCTGGGGAGACACCCAGAGACAGGGGCACTGAGACTAGAAGTTGGACGAAGAAGGGGGACAAGGAAATGAAGATCCATGGGCTGCTTTCAGAAAAGACGAAGAGCGAACACCGGTTCGAAGCTCAACCCCAGAGCCAGGGTGCTGGGTGCAAATTCAAAGCCCTGACCAAAGCCAGCCCGTCCTCTGTGCACCTCCCCTCCCTCTCCCACTGCCCTCCCCTCTGCCTCTTTTCCTCCTTCCTCCATTCCCTTCCTGACCTCCTTGGCCTCTCTTGCAGGGAAAGGGTTAAACCCTTCCCCTCCTGGTGCTGAGGGCCCTGGGTGTTTGTAACTTTCCTGCTCAGAGAGCTGCTCCCACTTTTGTGGTCTCAGAGGAGGAAAGGGGTGTGCAGTAGTTTTCTGGGGAGGGGAGATGTGCCAGCCTTTGCATCTGCTCTGTGACCTCTAGGGGACCCCAGTCTGGGACCCCTTGTACCCCTTGGCCAGGTAGGGAGTTGTGCCTCAGAAGGAAACCTCTGTCTGGGGCTCTGGCCTCTGCATGCTGCATACCAGGGCGAGTGTGTGCCCAGCCCTGTTACCCTGCACGTGGCAAGGGCCTTCTGAGCGAGCCTGGGATGGCATGGGGGAGGTCACTCCTCTGTGCTGCGGAACCCCTGGACAGTGGCCTGGGCCCCTCTTCCAGGAGGATGGATGGAGCGGGAGCAGGCCAGGTGCAGGCCTGACTTTGCAGACAGAACCCTTTGTATGGGGACGCACCCACCCCTCCCCAAGCCTTCCGGCCCTGCCCCTCCCCACTCCCCCAGCCTTTCAAAGAAGGCCTGTTCTCTGAGCCTCCTCTGGGAGACCACCCCCCCCCACCCCAGCGCAGCTTCCCTGATATGTGTTTGGGCCTCAGCAGGACCCTTCCTTCTTTCACTCACCCATACTGCTCTGAGACCCTAGCAGGCCCTGAGCTGGGTGCTGGGTAAGGCAGACCCACATTGTCCCTCATGTTCTCCCTGAGCAGTTGGATGCTGGACAAATGATGGTACAATTACTGTGCCAGTCCATCTGATAAGGCTGCCAGGAGGAGGGACTGGGGACCAGCAGCACGCCGAGGACACTGGACCCAATCTGGAAGCTTCCCAGGGAAGGCTCAGCAGGCAGATCCCAGGGGAGGAGCTGGGTGTGGCACATCCTGGGAGGTGGGAGGGAGCGAAGCTGAAAGTGGCTGAGCTCTGTGGAGCGAAGCCTGAGGCTGCAGGTGGTCTGGTGGGCAGAGGGATGTCTGAAGGGGTGGGGCAATGCACTGGGTGGTAGCTGCTCTCAGTTAAGTCCAGGGAGGTGCTGGGTGTGTGTGTGGGGGGCCCCATCTGTTCTCCAGCCTGGGAAGGGGCCTTCCCAGCTCAGCAGGGATAACCCCCGTGCCCTCACGTGTCATAAGGCCAAGGTAGGCAGGCCCACACAGTTCCCTGGGACAGCTGAAACGGTCTGGGGAGGGTTTGGGGCTGTTTTTCCCTTGATGGCAGGAGGTGACGGGAGCCAGCCCACCTCTATTTGTTACACCGACACTTGGGTCCAGTCACCTTGTCTTGCTCTGGCTGTCCCTGGCCAGGCCTGCTAGTGGCCTTCACTGGTCCCAGTCTCCCTTGGCTCCAGAACATGTGGGTATCCATGCTCCCCGTCCCCACAGCTGCCACTGAGCAGGTGAATATAACTGGGGAGCCCCCCAGGAAGGGATGCTGAGGCGTACAAGGCAGACCCGCAGATCTCACAACCTAGTAAAATTCCGTTAGACATGGTGGGACTGTGAACCGTGAACTCATGTCACCATCAGGACAAAACAGAAGACGTTTTAGACGTCCCCTGCCTGAAAGGCCATCGTCTCAAATCCAGGGGGACTCTTCACGGTAGAGACAGCTGGCTTCATTTAAACCTCTTTTCTGATCTTCTGTGCCAGTTCCTGGGTTTGGGGCCTCCCAGCAGACAGTGGCCGCTTCCTGTGCGCCCTGCCCCCCTCTCCCTTGAGGGCTTCTGCAGAAACACAGGATGAGACCAGAGGAAGGTGGAGGGGTCTCGAGTGATGCTTAATGGCCACGACTCTCTCCCCCCGAGGCTCACTGTTCCCATTACACGTTTCACTACCCGAAGCAATTTATAGCGGCTGCTCTGCAGGGTGGATGGAAAAACTGCCTGAGAGGCAAGGAGATGGAGATGCTTCTGGTGTCTCCTGCAGATGGCCAAGAGGCTGCTGGTTGCTTGTGGTTGGGGGTCTGCGGACACGGCTCAGGCCCAGGTCTGAAGGAGGGCACGTTCCAACCCCGCCCCAGCCGCCCGTCTCCAGAGGCTCCCAGCCCAGTGGGAGAGGCACACACTGTTGGGACATGGTGCTAGGCTTGCGGGTGGAGGGGAGGAGCCCCTGGGTGGGTGTGGTGGCGAGTGAGCCTTCCTTGGCGACGGACGACTGGAAAGTGTCTTGGCTGTGGCCCGCACGCAGAGTGCCCTGTGGGACTGGGGGCCCCAAAGGGCCTCATTCTGGAGGAGGCACCGTGCCCCTTTGAGGGGGGCCTCTGAGCCTAAGGAGAGGTGTGTAGGGCCGCAGGATGGGCCTTGGGTTGGCAGGGAGGTAGACCATGGCGCGGATAGGCAGGGAGGGCTGGACCTTGGCCACGTCTGCAGCACACCCAGTTAGATGGCAGCTGCTGGGAGCCGGTCCACATGGGGCCGCCTGGTGGTGAGGGGCTGGGCCGGGGGCTCTTATGCTTTCTCCAGCTCCGGGCCCCTCCAGCATCCCCCCGGGGTGCTGTCACACAGATGTGAGTGTGGACTCGGTCATGCACGTGCATGCACAGATGTGCACATATATGTGCCCATACAGACACACAGACGTGCAAACACACAAATGTGCACACGCACGCATGTACAGAAACACAGACATGCATGCACAGATACGGACTCATAGACCCACACAATAGACACGTGTGCACACACACACACGCAACGGAGCAGGAAACCTGTCCAAGACTTTCACACGCAGACAAGCAGCCACAGATGTGCTCACAGTGCACCATGCACGCACGTGTGCACACCCACACGCACACATGCACACGTGACTGTGCAGCAAACCTGTCCAAGATGTGCACACACAGACATGCGGCTGCGGGTGTGCTCACAGTGCACAATGCGTGCACACACATGTGCACACAGAACACACACGGCAGCTCCTCTGTGCAGCTCTACTTCTGTTTCCCCTTTGTGTCTCACTCTGAGACAGCAGAGCTCAGTGATGGGAGTGCACTCTCTGGAGGCCTGGGTTTGAGTTATGACTCTCAGTTCCGGGCCTTGGTTGTCCTGTCTGTGGACTGGGAATGCTGGCAGCTCCTTCCCAGGCTGCTGGAGGGACTTGGTGCTAGCGTGGGCCAGGGGCCGGTACTGGGCTGTCAGGGGTGTCCGTTCTTCCTGTAGGAGCAGTAGTACCTTGCTGTCTGCGCTTTGGGACCCAGGAGTGGGGTGGGGGGGCCCCTGAAGAAGGGGAGGGGCTCTGTCCAGGCGTGTGGTCGGGTTCACGGCAGGTGGGCGTCACTTCCCTGCAGTGGGTTGGCAGTGCTGGGTTCAGCCTTGCCTGAAGCCTGACACCATGGCCTCCTCCCATGCTCTCCTCCTTGAAGCCAGGCTCCTGCTGGGCCAACCCGCTAGATACCCTATACGTTCTGAGGGACTTTTGGAGAATTTCTGGTCAAAAGGCCAAGTGACTGGGCAGAGAAGAGTCAAGAGGCCCCAGTGAGCTGAGAACTTTGACCTCTGAAGCCTGGTTCACAGACAGAATCTGCGGACCCGGGGAGCTCTGGCTGGGGTTGGGGGACCCACCCCTCTCAGACAGGCTCTGGGAGACTACCTACCATGCCCCGGAGACAACTGATTCCCTCCAGGTGTCTCTGTCATCCTGCCCCTCTACGGGGGGGCCAGCATGAGGCCTCTGTGTGGTCAGAGCAGCTGTCAGTGCTGAAGGTCCCGCTCCCACACACAGCTGGCCTGGCAGCTGGTGTGGCCCCAGCCAGCCCGCTGCAGCAAAGTGGTGGTCCACGTCCCAGCCTGGCCTGGCCTGGCGACTCTGTGACCCAGGGGCTCGGAGCGCGTGGGCCTCACTGACGTGGGGTGCTTCTGTCTCATCTCAGGACCATGGTTTTGGCTTTTCCTGCGGATATGTGGGTAACCCCGAGGGTGGGTCTCCAGAGCTCCGGGGGAGCTGGGAGCAGGCTCAGGGAGCCACTTGGTTTGGAGCTGCAGAGTTTCCTCCTGTGGGTCACGGCTTCTTTGTTCCTTCCCTCAGCTCGGAGCCCAGATGGCCCGCAGGGAGCGGGAAGCCGACTGTTTCCGGAGCAGGTGAGCTGTGTGTGTTCCTTACTCCTGTCTTTGTGTCACTCATTCAGGAAACACAACACGCTCCCACCGTGGAGAACGGGGTGGGTACCCTGCTGGGTGTTAGGGTGCTGTGGGGAGAGTGGGCAGGCCCTGCCCTAGGGGTGCTGTGGGAAGGGCGGGCCCCACTTTGTTGTGGGAGGAGGGAGTGCCAGGAGAATGGTCAGGCATGCACACACACACACGAGATCACCCAAACTGGGGAAAGTATGACATGCCTGGGTGGCTTGTGGGGGTCAGGGGGTCCTCTCTGAGGAGGGGAGGGGTCCCAGGAGCTGGCTGTGGGGGGCACAGTGCCAAGGCGGGAGTGGGGGTGAGGGTTCCCTTAGGCAGCCGTTGCAGGCCCTGAGTTGGTCATCATGGGACCTGCCTCGCGGACAGACCCCTCGGGCCCCCCAGTGTTTGTTCGAGAGTGCCTGTGAGGCTCCAGGAACAGCAACTGTCCTCCCATGGAGCTCAAGTCTCTGAGGGCGCGAGACAGCCGTACACACATGGCTTAGGTCTGTTCTGCACTCAGGAGTGGGGCCTCTGGGCAGCTTGGGTTGGTCAGGATGGGCCTTGCTGGGGAGGTGGAGGAATACCCAGGGAGGAGGCTGGTGTTGCTCCTGGCAGGACCCCCAGGTGACCGGCTGGGCCAAGGACAGGTCCAGAGTGGGCTCCGGTGTTGAGCTAAGAGGAGGACGTGGCCGCCCCAGCCCTGGAGGAGGTGTGGCTCTGAGCATGGCTGCTTGGCCTCCCGGTCCCGGCCCCTCGGTCCACAGGAGGCTGGTGGGCCGCCAGTGGCTTCCAACCCAACATCCGTCCAGGACGAAGCTGGCCACAGAGGAGGCAGTTATGACCGGAAGGAACCCGTCCCAGATAAGTCTCCTCCTGCTGCTTTTCCACTGGGGTTTGCCTTCAGCCTGGTGCTGGGAGGAACCAGCACTTCTGCATGTTTAGTGTTTAGTGGCACAAAGGGAAATGGCGGGAGCGGGGGATTTAGCGGGGTGCCAGTTCATTTGGAGCCTAATGTGGGGTCTGGAGTCTCCTTTGATTTAGAAGCAAGTGTCAGAATATGAGGGACACATGGCTGGGAGTGCCCGGGACAAGCAGTGAGGATGCGGGACATGGTGTGTCAGGGTGTGTGCACGTCCCATTGCCTCGGTGGCTTTGACTTGGACCCCAGAGTCCAAGCGTGCAGAGTGTGCCCGTGGAGGCCTGTCCCCTGAACTTGTGTTCTTGCTGCCGTCCTGCCCAGCGCTGCTGCTTCTGGGCTTCCCTGTCTGTCTCGGCTGAGGGAGGGGCAGCCTGATTCTGTGGACCCCAAAGAAGTCCTCTCACTTTTCTGAGCCCATAAAACAGGTAGAACCACTTTCACCTGAAGCGCGGGAGGTGCCTGTGAGGGGCTCTTCCTTCCCCTACTGTCCTGACCTTCAGTCTTGTTCTCTGCAAACCCAAGCCTGCAGCATTTCCACGGAGGTCCCACAGCTGCGTGAAGCCGGAATGGACAGGCCGTAGCTTCAGGTTCACGCAGGGTCTCCTGCAAGCCCCTGGTCCAAGTGTCCCAGCCCTCAGACCCAGGGCTCCCAGCCCCTGCCTCCCCGATGCTGCTCGTCCCTTGTCCCTTCCGGGTACATGGATGTCTCCACAAGGTCACCGAGGAACTGCCCTCCTCCCTGCCCTCCTCCCCGGCACCCTGCTAGTGTCTGGTGTGCTCCGCCCTCCCTCCCCCAGTGACCCCCGCGAGATTTGCATACAGGTGCCCCTGTCTGGTGCAGCTGAAGGGGTGGGGGAGGGGCTCAGTAGCCCAGGCTGGGAGGGCCGCAGCGAGAGAGCACAGGTGGTGGGACAATGGCCACCAGCAAAGTGGGTTTTATTCCCCAGCCTCCTTCTCAGAGCTGTGGCCTAGCTCCCGGGCCAGTTGGGGGAGGCGGACTCTTGTGTTGGGAGCCTCTGGGGAGCCCTTGTTCTGCCATTAGCTGCCCCTGAAGACGTGTTCTGCTTAGTCACCTTCTGAGCTCAGTTCCTTGTTTATAATTGAGTTGACTGGGGGGCATGGGGTGTGGCCCAGCTATGAACTCGTACAAAGACTTTGGGGCTCCCTCCACAGGCGGTGGGGCTCAGCACGTCCAGCGACAGACCTCGATGTCACTGAATGTCTGAAATGTTTTACTATTAACCCAACAACTGTCTAGTGAATCGTCCAACTGTGAAAAGGGTTGAATTCTAAAATGTAAATGTTGGACCCCATCCCAAGTTTGGTGGTGCTGCTCTGGCGATCTTGGCTTTCTGGTTCCCTGGAAGCCTCATAGGTTGGGGGGTCTCATGCTGCTGCTCTCCTCGGTGAAGGCTGGGGAGTTTCCTGTCTCACAGCACCACTTCCAGGCGAGCTCTGGGCCCTCTCCTGGCGGCCTCTTCCATACCTGCTCCCGACGGCCTGTGCTCCTGGGGCAGAGGGCGCCATGTTCTGTCTTTCCTTCCAGACTCGGGGATGCCCGGCATTTGGTTTAGGGTCAATGTTGTTATGCAGCCCTCTGGCGGTGCATGGGGTTGCCTTGCTTGGATGTGTTCAGGGCAATATGTGTGTGTACGTGTGTGTGTTGGCGGTCAAGTATGTAGGGGGATGCAGGGTTCTGGGCTTCAGGGGCATTGTGGATTATTTTCCTGGTGGCCTCAGTAAGCCATGTCCCCTGTGTCCATCTCTGGGTGTAGCCTCTCCCATATATGGATCTGCACTAGGAAACCTGATGTACCCATCTCCTATCTGCTATCGACAAA
>NW_019154090.1:52898-111916 GCF_002288905.1 Enhydra lutris kenyoni | reverse complement strand
TCCACCCACCCATCCATCCATCCACCCATCCACCCACCTACCTATCCATCCATCCGTCCATCCATCCATCTGTCCACCCATCTACTCACCCACACACCATCCATCCTCCACCCCTCACCCATACATCCACCCACCCATCCATCCATCCACCCATCCACCCACCTACCTATCCATCCATCCGTCCATCCATCCATCTGTCCACCCATCTACTCACCCACACACCATCCATCCTCCACCCCTCACCCATACATCCAACCACTCATCCATCCATCCATTTATCCATCCACCCACCCATCTATCCACCTCCCCAACCCAACCATGAACTTATGGATGGCAGAGTCAGGGCTCTGAGGGGTCAGGACTATGGATGGGCTCATTGTGGTCCCATCCTGGAGGTTCAGGACTCTGATATGTGTGATGGGTGGGAGGGCCACACAGCGTTTGGAAGGTTCCAAGCCGCTCTTATCTGTGAAGGCTGGGATACCCAGAGATTGCATTGGGTTGGGTTCCAGGGAAAGGTGGGGGCTTGGAGCCCTGGGCTGAGCTGCTCCATCTGGACTGGTTCAGGCGACAGCCCCGGGCTGACCAGGCCCAAGCCCTGAAGCCTGTGTTCCTTGCGATTGTCCCTGTGGGTGTGTTCTCTAGGCGTCCGCCCAGGGACACTCCAGCCAAGCTTGCTGCCCTCCTGTCCATCTGGCTTTGCTCATGTTCCCATCAGCTGCTTCCTGCTCACTCTAGGCTGGGACTAGCAGCTGATCCTCGTCATGCCCTCCTTCCCCATTCTACCTTCCAGCCTGTGGTGCTTTCCTGGCCAGAGCTTTCACTACGGAGCCTATCCCAGCGAGCTCCACCTCGAGCTCCACCTGGGCCCAAGCTGAAGCCTCTGTCTGTGGTGCAAAAGGCCCCAGCCTGGGCCTCAGCCCTTCTCAGCCACACGCACAAGTCAGGAGCACAGCGCTGGCCCTTGTGGGGCTCTGTGCGTGCAGGGGTCACGGGACCTGGCCTGGCTGGAATGTCTCCTGTTCTTCCTCCTCAGGGGTAGACCCGTGACTCGAGTCCCCCGTGGGGACATGCTGCGTGGCTCCCTTGGGGGGTTAGTGTGTTTGTTGGGATGATAGGACACACGCACTGGGATCCGGCCCCCACCGTGAGCTCTGTCAAGGGCCCAGCTGCCCTTTCCCTCTTCTGGGCTCCGGGGCCTGTCAGGGACCCTGTCCCTTCACTCCTTCACTCCCCCGGGGTGCTGTTGCTGTCACAGCCAGAGTATGGTGCTGGCCCCTGGCTGGCTCTTGGTCTGCAGTTGTGGGTGTGGCTGGAACCACCCCAGGGTCAGCCTGTGCTGGGCTCCAGCTTGGGCATCTCAGGACAGAGTCTCGGGGGCAGGGCTTCTCCTGAAGGGGCCCAAGCGTTGTTCTCAGACCTCAGCCCGTGGCCAGCCAGTACCCTCTGGCTCCAAAATCCGTTTCTGCAGTGGGGGTGGGACATTCAGGCACAGGTGTTTTTGTCCTGGGACTCTGCTGGAGGGCCTCCCCTCCCCAGGAACCCACCTTGACACCATGGGCAGTGCTCTCGTGGCCGCTGAGAAGCTGACACTACCAGCCGGGCTGTCTTGGCCCCCGCCCGCAGCCGCCCTCTCTGTCCTGGCTCTGGGCAGCTTTCTCTCTAAGGCCATCTGTTCTGAAAGCAGAATTCCAGAGCCATTTCAACAGAGCTGGGTCAGGGCAAGGAGCCGAGCCCTCTGCCCTCCCGCGTGTGTGTTCACACCCAGGAACCCACGTGCATGTGAGAGCACACACACTCACACCACACGGCTGCACGTGCACGCACAGGCAGATGAGGCCTGGTCCCTGCAGATGCGAGGACAGCGGGAGGACGAAATCAGGGGGGCTCCTACCCAGTGCTCACGTTCTCTGGGGCCAGACAGCCTGTCTCCTTCATAGCCACCCCCGTCCCCTTTTCTCTCTTCCTCTCACCTCTCTGTCTGTCCGAGCCCCCCTGATTCCTGCCTTGGTCTCTCCTTCATCCCCACACTGGTCTCCTTTTCTGCTTGTCTGTATCTGTCTCTGTGTCCCCTCCCCTTGGCCCTGGTCTCCCGCCCTTCCCCACTCCTGCCCCCATGGCTATGCTCTGTCTCTCTCCCAGCAGCTCCGCTGCTATCTTCATGTTGCCTTCTCTGTCCTTGGGAGGCTTCCGGTCCTGACCTTGGTCCTGGTTTGTCCCAGAACGGTTCAGCAGGGCCAGCGGCTTGCTCCCAGCTCTGGGCTGGACACATTTGCTCTCCATGCTCCCCGTCCTCCCCTCCTCTGGCCTAGAGACACTGCTCCCAGCTTCCTGGCTCCCCCAGGGTTTGGAGGGGCCTGGGGAGCCTGACCACAGCTGTATGGGCTGGCAGGGGACCCTGAGGGCTGACCTGGGGGGCTGCTGGGGCACACACATGGGCCTGGGCTCTCCTAAAGCGATCCTGGACATGGGTGCAGGCCAGGACTTCTGGGGGCCGTGATCTGAAACGTCTCCCTTGCCCGGGCACCCTGTGACCCCTGGAGCCCCCAGCAGGCCTCACCGGGCAGACCCCACTGTCATGGTTCTTCAGGCCTACAATGCTGCACACTGGGGCTGCTCAAGTCCCAGCTAGGAAGCTCCCTGTGGCAGGTCTTTCCTTGGGCAGGGCTCTGGGGCTCAGTGCTGCACTCTGGCCAGAGGGAGGGAGCTGCCACGGCCCCACACAGAGCTGGGGTGAGGGGAGGGATGAGGGCTGGGAGAGCCAAGGTGCAGGGACGGATGAGGGTGAGGGCTGGGGGAGCTGGGATGTGGGGTGAGGGACAGCCAGAGCTGCGTCCTGTAGTGGCTCTCCCAGGGGGCCTGTAGGTCACTGCTGGCACTTTCTCTCTGAGGTCCTGAGCGCACTGTGAGCGGGGTGGGCTGGGGGGTGGTGGGTGGTGGGTGGTGTGGTGGGTGATGGGGGAACCTTGAGGACCACCGCCTGCGACCCCTCAGGCCTTCAGAGAAGACATTCTTTGTCTCACCTGGTGTGGAACTTGTCCAAGTATTTTTTTCATATGATGGATTACCAGGCTGTTCTGTTTTGTTTATTTATTTAATTAATAAAATTTTATTTCTTTATTTGACAGAGAGATAGCGAGCACAGGCAGAGGGAGCAGCAGAGGCAGAGGGAGCAGCAGACCCCCCCCCCCCCCCGCCCCGAGCAGGCAGCCATGTGGGCTTGGTCCCAGGCCTCTGGGGTCAAGACACCCGAGCTGGAGGCGGTCGCTCCACCACTGAGTGCCCTCCGCCATGCCCCTGTTTGGTTTCAGTAAAGGAAAGAGCGCCACTGTTCCACATTCCTCTTGTTGTCACTTTGTGTCACTAATGACCAGTCTCAACGAGCTATATCCAGTGAAGGTACTTCCCCACGGTTACGGTTCCTCATCAGGTGGCACCTGCGGGGCTGGGAAGAGGCCTTTCAGGCTTCTGGGGGGTCTCCGAGGTTTAGAGGCCAGAGGGTGTGGGGGCTGGAGTCATTAGCAATGACCCCAGCCCGAGTGTGCGTGGGCCCCATCGGAGGACCCCAGGGAAGGTGTCCCTGTCGCTCTCCCTTTGCAGGTGAGAACACCGAGTCCCAGAGGTGTCAGGTGAGTCACCTGAGGTCACTTCTCTGCAAGCACACCAGGATAGCGAGGGCCTCCGGGGACCTCCCACCCTGCCCCAGCAGCACCTGTAGCTGCCACCCCTATGTGTCTCTGCTCTGCCTCCAGCCTGCCCAGCTCCCGGCTCGGCCCTGCTCTCCCTGCCTGCTCTCCCCGCCTGCACACCCTCGCCCCAGCTGACCTCTCATTTCCAGCTTGATCTTGGCCCTGAGCCTCAGACTGGAGCCCAGCTCCTGGGATGGCCAAGCAGCCTAATCCGCCTCCCAGCGACTGCACCTCTCGGGAAGGAAGCATCGCCCCCACCCGGTGGCTCAGGCTGCACCCTGGAGTCCTGCCCATGTCCCGACCCTCAGCAGCCCGACCTGGACACTCTTCCCCTTGGACCGTCGGGCTGTCCCTTGCTCACTGGTTGTGCTGACTGGGGGCTTCCCTGGAGGTGTGCCGACATTCAACCAGTCACGGGGCTGTGAGGGGCTAGGGGGTCTACCTGGCTCCAGGACAGCGAACTCTAACCGGACCATCTCTTCCTCCAGCCCGAGGCAGCCCCTGAGTGCTCAGGTCCCGTGCTGGCCTGAGCACATAGATGGTCTTCACCACCAACAACCTTTGCTTAAATGGGAGTCTGTGAGGATAGAGACTCAACCCCATCACCTGAGAGGCCAGCTTTGAGGCCTTCTGCTCTAGAGGAATGCTCTGGCAGGCCTGGGGCTCCATCTGACCCTCTCTCCTTGCAGGGGTCCATGCCTGGGGCCCTTCATGGCATGGAGTGCCCCACTTGGCCCTAGCTTCCAGGCCTGCCCTAGAGTCGGTGAATGTGGGACTCCTGGGATGGGCCTCCGCTGCCCCACACAGCACCCAGGCCTCTCCCTGTGGGGGGTGGACACCGGCCAGGAGCAGGCCAGCACCCAGAGCCGAGGGTGGGATGGGGGCCTCTTCTGGGGGTGAGGGGAGCTTCCTCCCAGCATCAGGGAAGCCTGGTGCAGTGGATGGCCAGGCTCGAAGCCGGGAGTGTCCAGCCAGGTCCGCTCATCTTCCCGAAGGGCACTGCTGAGCAGTGAAGAGTCATGGACATGGAATGAGGCAAGAGAGGCCTCCTCTACCCCCCACCCCCACCCTCCCCTCCCCGCCTCCCCCCCCCACCCTCCACCCCTGTTCTCCTGGGGAGCAGCTGGAGGTCTGAAGCCAGATTCTTCCCCTGTCTCTGCAAGTCCCATACCTCTTCACCTTCCAAGTTCAAGGCACTTAGTCCCAGCACCTCCCTTCACCTTCCCCCACCCCTGCCCCAAGCCTCCCGGCCTGGGTGGTGGGTCGTCCGTAGTTCAGGAACACGGGGTCCGTCCCCTCGGCAGCCTTAGCGTTAGGGAGAGGCAAGGGCTCCCCACAGCTGATCCCACCCCACCCCACCCCATCTAGACCAGTCGCCCACCAGTCAGACTGGCCTGACTTTGTCTGGAGAGCAGCAAAGAGAAGGGAAAGTGGGAGGGGGGAGGGGAGGTAGGAGGAGGGGAGAAAGAATCCAGGGGGTGGGGGAAAGTGGGAGGGGGAGGAGGAAGCATCTTTGGGGAGAGCCCCTCCCCCTCATTGGTTTGGGCCCCAGCGAGAGGAGGCTACGCCTTCCCCCACCTGCAGGAGGGGCTCATTGTCCCGGGGTCTCCAGGCCATTGTGTGTGGAAGGGAGCCTCATTGGCAGGGCTCGCGTTTGTGAGTATCTGCTCCCCGGCCCTCATTGGCTGGATGCGAAGGAGGCTCCCCAGGGCCCAGGGACACAGAAGTTTGTGGAGCAACTTTTCCCAGCATGGTGTGACTGTGTGTCCAGGCTTCGGAGCGAAGGTGTGCCCGCCCAGCCAGGATGACGCTCTGCGGAACCTTCCTGGGTGCGTACTTTTCCCCAGCCCTGCACACCCCTCCCTGGGCCTGCTCACACATTTCTGCCAGGACACCGAGGGGACTAATTAGTTGGGTGGCCGTCAGCGCTCAGTGTTCTTTTCTGGCAGCTGAGGAGGTGATAGACAGTGCCCCCTTCGGAGCGAGGCCAGGGTCTCTGGCCCAACGCCTCTCCTCCCAGCTGATGGAGGAGTGTGGGCAGAGCCGTCAGGGCTGCCCTGTTTGTGGGCTTGCCTTCAAAGGTCGAAGGTGAGGACAGTGGGTGGGGCTGTATGTGCCCTGAGGCCTTGAGTTCCCGGGGAAGGAGGGGCGGGAAGGAGGCTTGTGTGGGACCAGGTCCACCTGAGACTTGCTGTCACAAAGAGGCTGTGACAGGGACTACCGCTGTTTGTGTTCCCCGCACACGCAGAGCTGCCGTGCGTGTGCGTCCGTGTTTGCAGCGCTAAGGGCAGCAGTCAGTGTGCGAGCCCCACAGCACACTCCCAAACACGCGCGTCTGAGTCTGCCTGTTCACACAGTGTCAGAGGGTCGGAATGTTTGATGTCGCAGCATAAAACCACCCCTCAATATGGCCCAGAGAGTGTGCGTGTGCGTGTGTGTGCGTGTGTGTGTGTGAGAGAGGCTCACAGCCCAGCGAGTGTGAGACAGGCACAGAGTCCGCCCAGGGTGTCGGTAAGAGGGGCTCTCAGTTTTGTTTGCTCCATCTGCCAGAGCCTGCCTGGGGCGGCGGCCCCCGCCCTCAGCTGTTTCTATACAATATTAATGCTGACCATCTCGGCTCCACACACAACGGCCCTAATTGTCGCTGCAGCTTTAAGGCGGGCGCCCATCTGCAGGGAAGCTTTCAGAAGGAAACAAGAAAACTCTCACCCCCAGCTGGTCACCGGAGAAGGCGCCAATTACAGATGCAGAAAGTTTAGACCAAAATTACTTGAAAGAGTTTTTATGAAGCAAATGAACTGACACTTGGAATGTCTGTGTGCAGATTTGCACAAGTAATTACATTTTGCTTGGAATGACCTTACCAGCAAAGCGATCACTGAGCCCTCCTCGCCCAAGTCCCACAAAGCACTTCCTCAGCAAGTGCGGCAGCCACAAGTCTGGCTTTGCAAATCTCCCTCTTCTCTCCCTGTACAGGGCTCGGGGGACCCTCCGGTCAGACTGAGGTTGTTTCCCTGAGTGTCTCCCAAACGTAAAAGTCACATGCAACTTGCCCACAGATTTTTATGAAATAAAGCTTAAAGGAACAGTGTACTCCTCAGTTACGGAAAAGAAAACATTTTATGACTGAAAAAAATCCTGACAGCTTTTCACCCTGTATCAGAAAGTTTTCGGTCACACCTTGTAGTTGTTCCTCGCCGGCGTGGGTGGGAGCCGGGTCGGAAACTGCTTCTCCCAGCCCAGAGTCCTGACAAGACGTCAGTGTGCGGAGAACAAAGGGCCGGGCTCCGGGGGAGGGAGCGCTGTCCAAAGTGCTGATCAGACGGAGGCGCGTCCGCACCCACCACTCCGGCTGGAGCCAGCAGCCAGACCCCAGGGAGCTGCCGGCACAGTTCCTTCCCTGCTCCGCACTTAGGACCCCTCTTTGTTCTCTAGATGGAGTCGGCTAAAGATCTTGAACCTTTACTCATCAAAACCCATCTTCTGAAACGGCTCATTCAACTGCAACCTCCCAGTGGGAGTTCCTGGGACTTCTTTCCAGGTTCTTAGAACAGGGACCTATTTGAAATTTCCAAGCACACTTAGAAATGCTCACCCAAGGAGCCTCAGGTGCCCGACCCCGACCACTGGAGCGACACTCCCCAGGACTCTCTGCTTGCTCCGTGGGGGAGGTGTGCAAGGCTGAGAGGCAGAGGTTTGCACAAATAGGATTTATGTTACCTGGAAAACGAATTATGTGGAGCAGGGCTGTGTGTTGTCCATATACTGATCTCTCCTTGCTGTCGCTCCTGCTAGTTGTCCCCTAAGTTTGACTGTCACGTAGCTGAATTAAATACTTTCATGAAACACTGGGCATTGTTGGGGAATACGGCTGATTCAGCACGGGCCCTCCCTTTGATTCTATCTTCCTCGCGGAACAATGGCGTGCAAGGCTGCCTCAGCCTGCAGCCTGCCGATAAGAGTTTAATAGAATTTCTGAATGCCAAAGGTTTGGGATGTAAAATATCCCAGCACTCACAGTGTGTCCAGAGGAGACAGAAAAGGGCTTTTCAGGAGAGCTCTCAACTGAATATGTCCTTCTATGCTAATGGATATGAGCTCACAAAAGAATAAAAACAACAGTAGGCAGTCATTGTAGGAGCCTCAAACAGTTCTCATTTGGCTAATTAATATTTCATCCTCAGTTTGACCAGTGAACGCCTGTGTTTATTTCCTTTTACTCAATCTACAACATTGCCCTGAGCACATTGTGCATTTCGTGTGTTGAGAAGAATGTGTGTGTATGTAAAGAGCTGAGCATACTTGGCCCTGGAACGAAGCTCGTGGGTTACATCAAATGTGGGCTGCAGTACTGCATGTTGGAAATCGTTGCTTGTGGAAGAGTTTCAGCTGATTTTTCCAAAACATGTTTTCTTAGAGGAAGCTATATATTTTAAGCCTAATTCATGCTTCTGGTGGCCTGAGCCGTTTGGCTGATTCAGTTGGGGGGCTCGTGTGCCTGGATAACATGACAGGAAGGGATATTTACTGTGTTGAAATCTCTGCCCTGAGCTTTGCGGTGCTGGCCTTCTTCTGCGCTGGTCCCAGACAGCCGCTCGTCACGGGCGTCCAAAACCCAGCCTGTGTCCTGTCTCACGGTACAGTTTCTGACAGCCTGAAGACGATCACAGACACTCGTTTGCCTGACCTTTCAGGAAGAAAAGGAAGTTTGGAGAGCGAGTAAGAATTCCCTGGCTCCTAGGTACTCTTGCCGGACGGTCCTACATTTATCCCTGAGAGTGGAAAACAATCCGGCTGCTTGAAGTGTAGGTGGGCAGTTCGATTGTGTGCGTGATGCCTTCTCTTCCTCTTGATTTTCATTGGGTGGCCCCTCACAGGCAGTTTAGAAAGATTGAAAAGCCAGAGCCGAGATTCTGAGCCCTGTGTTTCCCTCTGGCTGGGATACACTAACTTAGAGGTTTTGGACAGAGAGGACTTGTGTCCAGGTCCTCATTGAGAGGGTTTTATTATTTTAAATCTTAAGCCAAAGAAAGAGTGTGTGATGAAAGATCTTTTTCCTGATCTCTTCTCCGTGTGTGTGACTTCAGCTTTGGGTCTGTGGCCATGAGCATCTTTTACGAATTGTAAAAAATACATGCTTGTCCTTTGAAGTCAGTGATTCTTGAACACGCAGATGAGCCACGGAGCACCCCTCCCGTTCGTCTGAGTAATAAATTCTGCAGTCCGTTCTTTATGATGGTGGGTCATATTCCTAACCACCAATAAATATTGTAAAGTACTTTCGCTGCAGCCGTGCTAACCCAGGGCATCTGTCATTCCGGTTGCTGCTATTAGGAATTATTGGACTGAACCACTGGTGGAGACAGCACGGGGGGGTGAGTATGGCGGTGGTGACGCTCTCTGCCCTTCTGTGTGTCTGGCATAAAAAAACCCCAATCATGCTGCATATTAATTATGATTCGGGGTGGGCAAACACAGCCACCTTCTGTGGGCTGAAGCTCGGAGCAGGAGACAGGGGCTCTGCTGGCTGGGGCACCTCTCACTTTCCAAGTCAGCAGACCCATCTCTTTCTGATGCTATACTGTAAATTTATTTCACCTCGGAGAGTAAACAGATATATTGGAGCCCCAAGGGTTCATGGGTAGCGTATTTACAAAGGAGCCTCTCCGCCAGCCCGTGCCACCGCTGCTAATGAGAGCGGTCATTAAGTAAATGAGACGTCGCCTTTAGCTGGCTTAGGAGTCGCACACTAAGGGGAGAAGATATTTAATTGAAACCCGCACACAGGCTTCCCCACATGTGACCGCTGTAAGGGAGGCAGCTGCCTCCCCTCTCCTCCCCCGTCCACCCTGCACCCCCCATGTAAATTTCATGATTGCTTTCCGTGATGTCATTTTGAAGGAGGACAGACAATAGCTGTGGGGAAAGGTAAGTCCGTGTTATGCTCTTTCGCTGACAAAGGCAGACATCCAAGTGCTTGGCTTTTCCCCTTGGACCGAGACAGGGAGAGGGCGCGCGAGCAGAGTTAATTTCTAAGATGAAGGCGTTCTTTGCAGGAAAAGCAGGTCTGGGGATGGCTTTTTAAAGCTGCTCTGTTGGACTGAGGCTTTCTTCTTCTACTGGGTCTGCCCGTGGCTGTTTTCCTTCTCCTTTTCTGTCCCTGCCTGGCTGGTTCACGGGCTCGGCCTCTCTGAGAGTCTCGTGGACATGTAGTGCGTCTGACAGAAAAGACACTGGGGGGACCGTGTGCCGAGACAGGAAACTTTATGTGCATTTCTGGATGAGGAACACAGATATATCAGCAGCCGTGGGACCCAGACGCTATGTGGTGGGGGAAAATGTTGCCTCCTTAAACAGAAGACGTCTCTGGAGCGGGGACTCAGAGCTGCTACCTCGCGTGAGCCCCCCATCCAAGACGCGGAGGAGAGATGGTCATGTGAGCATTTTGTCTTTGCGTGTCACGTATTTCTAAACTTAAGGAACAGCGTTTAGGGTGCATGTGTCTGTGGGATAGGCGCACAGAGCTAAATGCCGGCTGCTCATCTCGGCTGATTTTCCTGCGGTGATGGGGGTCACTGGTGTGGTTGTTTACAATCTTAGTGTGACTGGATTTGTGTATTTAAATCTAGAGATCAGGCTTGGCCAGGATGATGGCAGGAGCTTCGGACAACATAATGTCGTTGCCTGTGGGATGATGTGTTCTGGGGCTGGGGACTTTGTTCTGTCCTGATTCACTTCCTTCTTTGTGAATCAGGAAGTAAATATGCCTCCAGTGGTTCTGGTGTGTGGGGGTCCCCACCACGAGGATCCTGTTCACTGTGTCGAGTCACAGAGGGCTATTCTGGTCCCACTGCTACCTTTGCATCCGTGGGACCTCATCCTGGCCCAGTGGGGTATGTAATTTCTGAAACAAAACCTCCGAGAGGTGTGTCTGGTTGTGGCCATCGCACTGCGTCCCTCGATGGTGCTAGTGACAGAGATTATCACTATTATCCTTTTGGGAGAGGGAAGTGAGAGATTTTGCCCCAAGCGTGTAAATTGCAACAACTACAACAGCCAGAGATCAGACACAGCCGAGGACGTCTCTGAGGGTAGTGGTTGAGTGAACAATAGACAGGAGGAGTGTTGGGACAGACCTGGAGGAGGTGAGCCTCAGTCCGGGTAAGAGGCTTGGACCCTGCGCCTTGTGATGCTGAGGGAGCTTGCCCAGCCCTCCCTCCAGCCTGGTGTGTGTGGGGGGGGGGTGGGTGTCCTTGCCTGGGGCTGGGCAGGCGCTGGGGAGAGGCCCAGGTTCCTGGCCACCAGGGCTCCCTTCCCATTGGTCCTTGGCCGTGATTATCACGTCCTTCCATATGGCCCTGTTAATTAATGGTAAACAAAAGAGTGGGGGAGCCGAGATTGGAGTTTCATGGTGCTGGTGGGGAGGGGTCACCCATAGGGCAGGACTATGCCTGTCTTCCCAGAGCTGCTCACTGTGCAGACGGGGTTGGTCAGGGTTAGAGGGTACTTTGTTTGCAAAGAGGAGGTGGCAGCTCTGTGACCTCGTCTGTGCCCTGGAGCTGGAGACGGAGGCCCCGCAGCTGGGTGACCCCTGATCTCACACACTGGGTGTTGAAGGATGGAGGGAGCTCAGCAGGGGCTGTGAGTGACATGGGGGGCCTGTCCATCCTGGAAACACCTGAGCTCTGACTTCCTTGGACCATAGGCCCCGATGTGGGCCTGGGAACTCACCAGGGCAGGGGAGCTGCTTCTGGCTATAACCTAGGGGGCCTGGGGGACCCTCAGGCATTGGCCGCAGGTCTGGAGGCAGCCCCAAATGTTCAGAGCCAATGCTCTGGGTGCTCTTGGAAGATTCTGGGCAAGGCAGCTGTCGCCCATCGCCCTGAGTGCTGCTGGAGCCCAAGGCGGGGAGCCTATGGGCAGAGACTTCAGGACTGTGAGCTGCTGGGTTCGCGAGGTGGCAGCGGGTCACAGCAGCGTTTCTGGGGAAGACCAGTCAGTGCCTGGAGGCATCAGGGAGAGGCTGGCAGAGTGTGTGCTGCCTTGGGGGCCCTCTCTGGGCACTCAGACCCTCCCCGGGCCTATGGCAGCGCAGGTTTGGCTGGCGTTTGGATCCTTGCTGTGGACGGCACTCTCCCTGGTGCTGCCCAGGGCTCAGACCCTCCCCTCTGGGCTCCATTATCCTCCTCTGGGCTGGGGTTGCTGAATGGGTCCATAAGGACCCCCGGGGGGCCTCTGTGTGAATGTGTGGGGTGGGGCAGGGAGGATCTTTGCTAATTCTCGTTGGGGAGGTGAGAGTGTGTAACGCAGAGCTGGGCCAACCACGCTCCTGATGGTGCCCACACCTGCGCGATGGTTTGCATGGACCAGCACTGTAGCCGAGAAGTGCCCCCTGGGCCTCCCTCCACAGCCCGGATGGCAGTGGGCAGGCTGGTGGGGCTGAGCGGCTCCTGGATGGACTCCGCGAAGAGGCATGTCTGCTGGGTGAAGAGTGAGCAAGGGTTAGGGCTGCCCAACCCCCGCCTGCCTGGGGACGGTGGGACCCGGAGTGACCAGAACACCGCGGTCAGCCTGGGCCTGGAGCGGACCGGGAGGCAGGAAGCTGGCCTGGCCCGCTGGGCCGAGCCACATCTGCCAGGCCAGTGGGGACTGTCAGTGGTCACCTGACCCTGAGCCAGGCAGCCAGGCAGACTTGCAGGTTACTCAGGCCTACGGGAAAGGTAACCCAGCTCCTGTCCTGGCCCTGGAAGACCCATCCCAGACCTTGTTTTTGTTGGCTTCAGAGGGGTAGGGCCCCTTCCTCCAACCCCCACCCCCCCAACTTCTAGAGCCAACCCTCTGCTCTGGCCTTGTGGACTCACTCACGAATAAACCAGAATTGGGTTGTCTATCGATGTAATTTTAACAGGAATTTTGTGGTATGAGTAAAATGGTCTTTGGAGCCAGCAACATTTGGAGATTAGTCAGCCTGAAAGATGCTGTGTTTCCCAGAAGGACGGAGCATGGCTGTCGCAGGTCCTGTCCCCCCAGGTCCTGTCCCCCCCAGTGGGCTCTGTGATCCCTGAAGACCCCAGGACCTGTCCTCCCTGGGAGCCCCTGACCAGGGGCCGCCCACTGTCCAGCTCTTGTTGGAGGCTTCAGTCTCAGGTTCTCAGGTACTTTCTGTCTTCCCCGAGTGTCACTTAAGAAAACCCTCAAAACAAAATGAGGGAGAATTTTCCCCCTTGACTTAAAATGTTTTTGCTCTCAGGCTTGTATCAAGCTTCACAGAGGAGAGAATAACACTTGCAATCAGTGTCCTTTTCATTGTCCGCATTGCCGAGGCTGGCCTTGTGCCTCTCGCACACCTTTCCCCTCGTGGGCCCAGGCAGTCGGGAGCAAAGGCACTTTTCTTGGGAGAACGGGGGCTTTGCCCCTGTTTCATCCCCCTTTCATTTTAAAATTTGCACTTAAATTAATGCAGTGTTATTTCAATCAAGCAGAATGAAAATAACTCAGAGGGCTGTTCCAATCTGCCCCAGCCTGACCGAGTACCCCTGCGTCTGTGGGGTTAGTCCAGCCGTTGGAGGGTCGGCGAGCAGGAACGAGTGTCCCAGACCTGTGGTTGCCTTCAGATGAGCCCTGGAAGCTGGAAGGGGCTGTGTGCCAGGGTGCTGTGACCCGGGAGCAAGGGGCTGCTGGGGGGCTGCGCATTGGACAGGCCCTTGAAGGACTGGCTAGCTGGGTTTCCCTGCGTCGCTCACGGTGGTGGGCATGGTGTGAACGTGTGTGTGTGCACGTGCATGTGTGCGCGCGTGCGAACTCACACGCGTGCCTATGTATGTGTGCCCGCGTGCGCTCATGCGCGTGTGTACGTGTGTGCTCTCATGCGCGCGCGTGTATGTGCGTGTGTGCCGACGCGCATGCGTGTGTATGCGTGTCCTCGCAAGTGTGTATGTATGCGTGTGTGCGCGCACGCCTGTGTGCATATGTACGTGTGCGTGTGTGCTCGTGCGTGCATGTGCGTGCACATTTGTGTGCCCGCATGTGCGTGTGCCCGCACCTTCGTGTGTGTGCACGTGTGTGTGTGCGTGCATGCCTCTGTGCGTGCATGTGATGCAGACATCGGGAGGACGAGCGGACGCACCATATGGTCTGAGTTGCTGACAGATTAGCCCGCCGGGCTCCCACCTCACCCTCACGCCTGGCTTCACACCTTGATCGTGTTCGACATCAGTCCGAGGTTGCCGGCAGAAGCCATCTGGGTCCTCTTGTTGTTTCCCATTTTGTTGCCTAAAAACTACACATCAGAGGTGTAGCAGAAGGAAGAGGGTCCTGGAGCTCCAGGGCTGCTTGGCCTCTGCCTTGGAGGGAGAGGATCTGAGGTTCTCTCTGCTGGGCCAGAGCTTAGAGCCTCCTTAGGCCTCTGGTGCCTGCTTTAGGAGAGCTCAGATGTCAGGTGTGAGGCCCCGGGTCACAGGACAGCAGACCCACAGCTCTGAGGGCCCGAGGGACACCCTGAGTCCAAAGCACTTCAGTCTCTCCATCTATAGGCCTGTGGGGTCCTGACTTCAGACAGCTTCTGCAGTCAAGCTCTGTGTGCCGAGGGGTTCCCAATGGGAAAGGAAGCCTGTTCTCCCAGAGGGTTTTCGTAGACCCAGAGCATCGCCTGACACATAAATAAGGAGCGTTGGGACGAGGGTCCCCTCGGCCCTGGGTTTCCTGGGGCAGTGACTGTCCTAGGGTTCCCCACAGTTGGTGGTTCAAAGTGACCTGCTCAGTCATGGACTGCTAAGTGAACAATTAATTGGTTCCTTAATCATTGTTTTGTGCATGGAAAACTCTGGTTTTCCAAAGTAAAGAGTGCCTCTTGTTAATATTTTTCCCCCCAAAGATTTTATTTATGTATTTGAGAGACAGAGAGCATGAGAGAGAGCACACGAGCAGGGGGGAGGGAGAAGCAGACACCCCGCTGAGCAGGGAGCCCGACTTGGGACTTGATCCCAGGACCCCGGAACCACGACCTGAGCTGAACGCAGACGCGTCACTGATGGTCCCCCGCAGCGGTCCTTGTTAGTACTTTCTGATGGTCTGACGTTGTTCTGGCCAGACGGTTCAGATTTTCGTGTGATCTGTTTTGTGTCCATGTGGCCCAGGCTCCAACCCCAGCCTCAGGGGCTTCTTGATGCCCCCTTGGCCCCGAAGCAGATTAATGGGGGAGGGACGTGTTGACGCAGGTTAACGCTGTCCTCCCCATGACACACAGAAATCAGCAGTTTCTGCCGACCGGCAAGGGCCATGGGTCTGTGGCCTTCTCTCATCCCACTGTTCTGATGTTCCCTAGGGAAGGCCACTGGGGCCATCGGAAAAGCTCACAGAGGCCCCCAAGTGCTGAAGTCATCGGGGGTCTAAGTGCTGGGCACATCCCCGCCCCCCCCACCCCCCGAGGGAGGAGAGAGGTGGGTCTGTTATCGGAACTGCATCTGGTGAAGCTCTGTCGCCCTGGAAGGCCGCTGGAGCAGGTCACGAGGGCGGCTTGGCTCTCCTGGCTGCAAAGCCCACGGTGAGCCCCCAAGCTGAGAGCCTGCTGCTAGGTGCGGAGTCCCCTCATGCTCTCAGCGTGTGGGCTGACCCGCCGGCCTCCGAGGACCCTCATGGACTCCAGAGTCATTCCTGTGATCAGGGTGCACTCCTGGAAGGCACACTCCCGAGCACGTGTGTGCACAGGGTTCTGGTTCTTCCCAGGCCTGTTCGGCTCTGCGCCCTCCCAGTGAGGGCCCCCTTCCTGCCCCAAGCCCCTCGGACGCCACGGGTCTGTGTGAAGTCTGTGTGAAGTGGTCTGTGTGAAGTGGTCTGTGTGACGTGTTCCTGTTTCTCCAAATTCTGTTGCGTGCTGGTTCTCAGCGTGCTGGGCACTGTCGATCCAGACTGGGGAAATTAGCATCACCCAGTATTTCCAAGCCTTAAAGGCAGGAGGGTGGGCTGTTGCTGGGCAGTGCTAGGAGGATGATGGGTGGGTTCTCCCACCCGAAAACTGGGGGGGCTCTGAGCCCTGGAGCAGGGGCTGCAATTAAACTCGCTGGGGAGCAGCTGCCTCCTGCCAGCCGCCTGCGGCTTGCCCTTCTCCCCCTGAACAGGAATGCTTCCGTTTCTTGCAGAGGGACTGGGGTGGGAGAAGGGAAAGGACACCGCTGTCAAGCCGTCTCTCCCACCACAGGGCTGCCGGCGCCTGGCTGGACGGTGCCTGGATCCCCAGGTTGGCTGCCTGAGAGCCTTCTCGCTGAGCCGGACATGAGCAAGGGTACGGATAGACCCTAAAGGGAGGGCTGAGCAGATGTCATTCTGTTTGTGCGAGGGAGAGCCCCTACTAGTTGGGTCACTTTCAAGGGCCTAAATAAAGTGTGGTTTCCAGGAAGATGGAAGTGGCCCTTTCTCCTGTCCCAGGGCTGGACAGTTCTGACTAAGGAAGGGGTTTCTGGGACTCAGGACGAGAGGCACAGGAGCAGAATTCCAGAGAAGGGCCCTCCTGATCCTGGGAGGCCAGTGTGTACTCTGAAGACCCAGGAGACCTCCAAGGAAGATGTCCAGAAACTAGCCCTCCTGGTTCCCAGCCTGTTGGATAAGGCCAGAGCTGTCCCCGTCCCTTCCCACTGCTTTTGGTTCCCTCTGTGGACCTCTTTGTGCTCCCTAGGGCTGAGACAGTCCACTCTAGCTGTACCGGGATCCCCTTGGGCACCCCAGGACTGAGACAGGACACCCTAGCTGTACTGAGGACCCCCTTGTGTGCCGCAAGACTGAGACAGGATACTCTAGCTGTATGTGGTCTGAAAGGTGTCTGTGATTTCCGCTCAGGGAGCCAGGACCATGGGTCAGCCTCCCCATCCAAACTCTCCTTTCCTGAGCCCTTGGTGTGGCCCAGGCTCTGGGCCTTGGACACCTGATGAGTGGTTGGGTCCTGTGGGGAGATTTTGGGGGCCTGGGAGCTGTGAGTGGGTGCAGGTAGGTAAGGGGACCCTTTCCCCAGCACCTCCTCTGGCCTGTAGCCTGGCTGGGTCAGTGGGGTGGGTCAAGGTGAGTAGGATGGAGCCCCTCACCTCAATGCGTTTGTGGACACAGTAGCTGTACCCATTCCCTTCGGGCTAGTCTCCTGTTCTCTGTTTTTCTGTTTTTCCTGTTGGCCTGTCCTCCTGGTGCAGGGAGAGGGAAACGCGGGTCTCCTGGAAACCGCCTGGCTCCTCGTGTGGGGACAGAGCACGTGCACTGAGGCTCTGGCTCCGAATTTGTTGCCCGTCCTGCCAGCCTGGGTGGAGATGGGGATTGGGGTCACTATTGAACCCGACTTGGGTAGGGCGGTTCTCGTGGAAATCCTGTGAGCACCTGCGTGGAGCAGGGCGTTGAGCTGAGGGGTTTCCTCCTGCTGCCTTCATTCCTGTCTGGGGCCTGGGTGTGCGAGGCCAGCCACCACCCTCTGTGCCTCTCCGGGGACACTGGGCACCCTGGGGCAGGGCTCCCCCCCAATCCATCGGGAGCTCCTCCCTCCCCTCCCTGCGGCTCCCTGACAGGCCTCCCGGAGAGCTGTCCTTTGATTTGGTTTGGAAAGTCATTATTACCGCCAGGCAGTGTGGCTGTTGTTTTTACAGTGTTGGTAAGGTTAAAAGAAATAATAATAATAATAATAATAATAATAATAATAATAATAAAAGAAAGACTCAGCCCTGCAACATGCTATTTGCATTTTTAAGGAAGCACTTCTTTGAGACAGCCTGGGTGAAAGGTCACTATTTGCATATAAATGGAAGAGAAAGTGTATGAAGCTGAAAGTTACATCTGTATTATTTTCTCAGCAGTGAGCTGCTGTTGGAGAGAGTAAGGGACATGGCTTGGATGTGGCTTTTATAGAATAAAGTACCAGCGAGGCTGATTTAGAAGCAGAATAATGAGAAAAATGTGCAAGGCTATGGGATTGCCAACTTCCCTGCCCCACCTCCCCCTTCTCTCATTTTCACCTAAACTCAGCAAAAGCAGGTCTGCTTTGCTCCACTCAGCAAGTCTCCATTTTACTTCCCTCTGAATTCCAGCTAAAAAAAAAGAAAAAAAAAATAGGAAAGAGAGAGAGAGGAAAACTTGCCCTCGTTTTCCCCCTGGGCCCCGATTGTGTTTCCTGCCAGAAGGTGGTTCAGTGGGTGGGGTGCTCACGCGGCTTCCAGACTCCCCAAACCCAGGGCAGAGGCCCCACTACAGTCGTGCTGTCTTCCCCAGCCCCGAGCTGCAGGTGTCGCCCCTGAGGGGTGGGTGCTGAGGAGAGGTCACTCGGGCCTGGGAGCTGCTGGAGGGGTCTCCCAGGTGCCCCGCCTTCCCTGCAGCCCCTCCTTGAAATGTTCAGGGCACAGGTGCCTCTTCCTTTTGGATTTTCAAGGTTGTTCGACTCCCCAAGGGTCCACCCTGCCCCACTGTCCCTGGGCTCTCCAAGGGGACGCCAGGCCCTGCTGGGGCAGGGCCGAGTTGGAGCTGGCCTTGGCCCCGAAACCTTTTTGCCCTTGTGGGCTTCTAGGAGCAGCACTCGGGACTGTGGAAGGTGGAGACGTGCAGGTGGGGGGGGGCTGAGGTCCCCCTTCTGGGTTCTGGCTCCGACCCCCCCTCACAGGAGCCTCCACTGACCACCTGTTACTGAGACCGCACCCCACTCCCTGTTATTTTGAAAATATACTTTGAAAGGAGCTCCAGCTCATGGATGCGTTATAGATACAGGACAAACCCATTTTCCCAGCTGCTTGAGAGTACGTTTGCATGTCTAGGTCTGTCGCCCAGAGCGCTCGTTTGGGTGTTTCCGACGACGAAGGGCTTCTCCTCCAGTCACTGTCACGGCGTGGACGCCTCATCCTCGGATGGTGTTCAGACGCCTCCAGCTGTCTCGAAGGACAGGCTCAGAACCCTGCTGTCTGGTCGTGATCACGACCTTCGCCTTCTGGAAGGATGCTTGTCTGTTTTGTAGCGCGCCCCTCAGTTTGGGTTTGTTGGCTGTGCCCCGTGACTGGACTTGGCGTATGTGGGGCCAGTAGGAGTCAGGCCGTCCCCCTGCGCTGCGCGGTGACTTTGCTTGCCGGGCCGGACGGCGCTGTCCGCTCTCCTGCTGCAAGGGCCCTGCTGCTCCTTTGCTATTAGTAAGTATTCGGGAAGGGAATCTGAAGCCATGGAAATACCTCATTCCCCATCAACTACCATTTTACTTGTTTTTATTGAAACCTGTATTGACTCATGATTTTTTTCATCCAAAGGGTTGTAACTGTTATTTCGATGCTTGTTCCTATGGGCCAGTGAGGTCACCCCAACTGGCCGTGCGTCCCCCTGCCTCCCTAAGGCTTTGCCTGGACTCTCGCTCAGCCCAGGCTCCTGGGCTGCCTTCCTGGCCGGAGCCTCTAGTCCTCCCCCAACAGCACGTTTCCGTGGGAGGACCTGGTGCTGGGCGGGCCCCCAGCCTCTGAGTGGACCCGTGTGCGCACACACACGCGCACACACACGCGCTCACAGTTATGCGCATCGGGGCACCTGCGTCTGAACTGAAGTCTCCATTTTCTCTCAGTATCAAAGACCGCAAGTCCTCACAGATACTCCAACACTGTTCCCCCACAGGGCACATTTGAGGTTTCTGCCTTTCTCTGTGTGTAACTTCTTCCCCCAACAGTGAGAAACCTGGTTTCCATCATCCTTAAAAAAGCACTGATTTCATCAGTCCCAGTTCCCTCCTCACCGCCCTCCACTTCAGGCCAGGCCTTCCCTGGGGTTGTCTTCTCCTCCTGCTTGGGATCTGACATTAGGGGGACTCAGGCCTAGTTTGCCCAGGCCTGCAGGTCTGCAGGCTGTGCTCCAGGACAGACCCCACTAAATGGATTGCCTCACGACTGGATTCCTCAAGTTCTTACGTCGAACAGCGTCTTTGTTCTTTTATTTTCACCGCTGGGCCAAGTCCTATGTGCCAGGATTAATTCCTATCCAAGTTTTTGTTTTTCTTGTACATAATCACACACAACCCTGCCCCCTGGCTTACTCAGTGTCCAGTGGCATGTTTTGGTGCCTATGTGTCTCCTGAAGTATTTTTATTCTCTCTGCCTTGCCTGTGTTTTGTCTGAGCAGAGACAGCACCCTGGTTGATTTTCTTCTTCTTCTTCTTTTTTTTTTTTTTTAAAGATTTTATTTATTTATTTGACAGAGAGAGATCACAAGTAGGCAGAGAGGCAGGCAGAGAGAGAGGAGGAAGCAGGCTCCCCGCTGAGCAGAGAGCCCGATGTGGGGCTAGATCCCAGGACCCTGGGATCATGACCTGAGCCAAAGGCAGAGGCTTAACCCACGGAGCCACCCAGGCGCCCCCAAGGTTGATTTTCAACCTTATAGTTTTGAAGGTCTTGCTTCCCTGTTGAGAAACCTGATGCCATTCCGATGATACCTTTCGTTTGTGACCTTTCCCCCATGGATCTTCTAGGATCCTCTTGGTATTCCCGGTATTTCAGAATTTTATTGTGCTCAGCTTGGCTGGAGCGGATCTTTGTTTCGTTAACTGCTGGGTACTTAATGGGTCCTTTAATCTAAAACTATGATTTCCTTTAGTTCTGGCAAATTATTCTTTATTAGTTAATTCATACTTTTCCCTCCCTTTTTTTGATTCTTCTTTTTTGGAACTCTGGAGTCAGGTGTTAGGTCTCACCTTGTTTCTCTCCTTATTAACTTTTCTAGTGCCTATCTTCATCTCTGCCTGCCAGGTCTTGTACTGGATTCTTTATGTGCGTTTTACATTTTATTTCCAAATTGGGAAAGAGAGACACAGTGGTGTGAAGCCTTTCCAAGTAACTCATATCAGTCTCCAGCTCCCACCCCTGGCTGGGCCCGGACACGTCTGCTCGTCTGGCCATCCTGGGCTCTGGCCGTCCTGGGCTCTGGCCTAGCTCCTGTTCCACCGTCCACCCTGTGGAGGACGGAGCTTCCTAAGACATGGACGTGTCTCTCTGGCACAGGTTCCTAGATGCACTCCCCCAACCCCCCAACCCAGGGTTCTGGTGCACAGGTGTGGGGAAGGTCTTGGGAGCAGGGATCTGGGATGGGGATCTTGCTCTGAGCTGGGAGAGGGGCTAGACTGCCTCCTGCATCTCCAGCGAGCCATGGGACCTGGGCGTCTGTACCCTCTGAGGGCCTTGTCTTCCTGCCTCTGGAGGGACCGTCTGGACCTCACGGTTTTGGGTTTGGAAAGTCTCTGGGTCTAGAGGGTGGGGTTTTGGGCTGCGGTCCCCCCAGGTGTCTCCTGTGACGTGGTTGATTTTGTGTGGGCCTTAAACTATGTCTACATTTTTATTCTAACCCATTTCTTCTTGACTTCCTGGGCTTTGCCTTGAGTCTAAGCGGCAGGCGGGAAGGCCTAGGAGCTGAGGGGATGGAGGAAGATCGAGATGAAAAACAGAAAAAATTTATTTTATTTGTCTATTTATTATTTATATTATTTATTTATTTTCATCCCATTTATTTATTTATTTATTTATTTTTAATTTTTTCTGTTTTTTAAAGATTTTATTTATTTATTTATTTGACAGAGATCACAAGTAGGCAGAGAGAGGGGGAAGCAGGCTCCGTGCTGAGGAGAGAGCCCGATGCGGGGCTCGATCCCAGGACCCTGGGATCGTGACCTGAGCCGAAGGCAGAGACTCAACCCACTGAGGCCCCAGGCACCTCATGTTTTTCCTTTTAAATGGCAAAACGTGTTCTTACAATTCCATGGCCCAGCGTTTCAGTGGGTAGATTCTGTTCATGGCTTTGAGGGGATGTGGGAGAGATGGGGGACGGTTAGGGCACTGCCAGGGTTTCGATCTGCCTGAGGGCCAGGAAGCCGAGGGGGGCAGCAGGGCCCTGGGCTGGGGTGGCTGGAGCTTGCTGGCCTGGGGCGTGGAGGCCCCAGTGACACGCAGGCAGAGGCGGGACGGGGCCCAGGTTGGGGAGAGACGGACCGAGCCGGCAGTGTAGCATCCTGAGGGCCGAGGGTGTCTGTGCCGCATCCGCCCCCGTGTGCTGCACAGAAGCTCCGGTCCTGCTCGCCAGGTGGCTGGGGGCTGCGTCTCTGGTCCTTGCCCTGCCCTTCGTGGCCTCCAGGAGAGAGGGGCTGGGTAGCCTGGGCCCTACCAAGACATGGGCTCAAAACCCAGGCCCAGGCTGGGAGAACCAAAGGCAACCCACTCCAACCTCCGGAGCTGAGAGCCACGTGGTTTCACTGAGCTGGTTTTGTTGAGAGCCACGTGCCTCCTGGCCAGGGGCTCACACGTCACAGTGGGAGGCCGGGCAGCCCTTGTGGTCAGAAAAGTGCTTTCGATCTGGGCACGATCGTCCCCCTAAAGTTACCCAGAACGCACGAAATCCTCTGCACAGGGCCCCTGACACGTGAAGTTGTCCTCACCCACCCCTAGCTCCGCTTTCCTCCAGGACCCGGTGCTCGGCGGGGGCACCTGCTCCCCTCGCCACCGTCAAGGTTCACGGCCCTGGGCTGAGCTGGGTGCTGCAGAGGGCATCTGACCTGTGCAGGCCTCTCTCCTCCATTGAGCTGGCCATTGTAGCCCCGGTGGGGAGCCCTGGTGAGTGAGCGCTCCAGTGGGTCTGGGGACTCACTCCAGGGCCCCTCTGTGTGTGCCACGGGCTGCTAGAGGACAGCATTATGGGAATATAATCTACATATCGTATCGTATAATCATATAATTCGCCCATTAGAAGCACACAGCCCAGGGGTCTCAGCATATCGAGGGCTGTGCATTTGTCACCACGTCTCCCTTCTGAACGAAATCCTGGGTCCACGAACCACGGTCCCCCACTTGTCCCCGCCCGGCCCTCCCGGCAGCCAGTCTCCAAACCTACTCTCAGTGTCTGTGGGTTTCCCATTTCTGTAATGGGGATTCTGTAAATTCCGTTCCATAAATATGGAGTTGTACAATCTGTGGTCCTCGGGTCTGACTGAGTTTCGCCACCTCGGACCATGTGTGAGCACGTGCACACTCTCGCAGCCTGACAGCAGCCGGCAGTGCTTTGTGTCTCCATTCAGCAGCTAAGCGCACCTTGGGCTTTCTCCATTTTCCGACTAGTTGGAATAAAGTGAAATAAGTTGTTATGCACAAGACTTGGCGCGGACGATTGTTTCCTTTTCTCTCGGGTCTGTATCTAGGAGAGGAGCTGCTGGGTCATATGTTTTTCTGTTTAATATTTTGAAGAATCGCCGGGCTGTTTCCCAAAGTAGTTGTGCCATTTTGTGTTCCCATTGGGAATGTATGAGGGTTTCAGTTTCTCCATATTCTCTCCAGCACTTGTTGTCTGTTTTTTAAAAAATTATAGCCATTTCAGTGGGTGTGAAGTGGTGTCTCATTGTGGTTTTCCTTAACATTTCCCTAATGACTAGATGTTGAGCATTTTTTCTTCCTTCCTTCTCTCCCTCCCTCCCTCCTTCCTCTCTTTCCTTCTTTCTTTTCTCCCTTCCTTTCTTCCTTCCTTCCTTTCTTTCCTTCTTTCTTTTTTTTTATTTGTTTGCCAGAGAGAGCGAGAGAGAGAGATAGCAGGAGCATAAGCAGGGGGAGTGGGAGATGGAGAAGCAGGTTCCCCACCCAACAGGGAGCCTGACCGAGGGTCGATCCCAGGACGCTGGGATCATGACCTGAGCCAGAAGACAGAAGTTTAACCAACTGAGCCACCCAGGCGCCACGAGCATCTTTTCATGTTGGTCATTTACGTGTTGTCTTTGAAGAAATGTCTATTCAAATATTTTGCCCATTTTTAAAGTGGGTTATTTGTTTTATTATGAACTTTCAAGATTTTTTAATGTATTCTGAATGAATTAACTATTCATTTGTAAACGAATTAGATAGATGATTAGATACATGATTTGTAAGTATTTTCTCCCAGACTATGGTTTGTATTTTCACCCTATTGATGGTGTTTTTTGTCATGCAAAAGTTTTAAACTTTGATGAAATCCAATTTATCTATTTTTTTCTTTTATTGCTTATGCTTTTGGTGTTGCATGTATGAAACCACTGCCTAACCCAGAGTCAGAAAGAGTTACTCCAATGTTACATAAGAGTTCTAACTTTTACATTTATCCCTGTGATTCATTGTGTGTTAATTTTTGTGTATGGTGTGAGAGGGGTCTGACTTCATCGTCTTGGTTATCCTATGTTCCTTGAATTGCCATATGAATTGTAGAATCAGTGTGTCGGTCTCTGAAAACAAGACAACAGTTGGAGAGGTCAGAAGTGGTTTCTGGAGATTCTGGAGAGATGCAGCCAAAGGCAAAGGCAGGATTTGGGACCTGGGACAAGCCCTGTGTTCATGCTGGAGAAGCTGACGGCTGCGCTTGGGGCAGGAAAAGCTTGAGTCCTGTGAGAAGCTGATGCTGTGAGCAGGGATGGAGTGGGAAGGCAGAGGGAGAGCGGGTGGGGCAGAGGGAGAGTGCACGGTGGTGGAGGGGAGGCTCGGGGTGCAGGTGAAGTGCGGGAGCCCCCACCAGACAAGGAGGGAGTCAGTGTAGTGGCGCACAATGGGGCTGTGGCGTAGACATTGGTGGTGATCGTCCACCCACCGTGGTGGCGGAGGGTGATAGGCAGAGGCCAGTTGGAGTGGGGAGTGAGGAGTGAAGTTAGCAGACTTCAGTCCCTTAAGAAACATGGCTGTGCAGGGGTGGAGGTGGCATGGTAGCCGGGCTGGCGTGTGGAGTCCAGAAGGATAGTGTTCTTTTTTTTTTTTTTTTTTTTTTAAAGATTTTATTTATTTGTCAGAGAGAGAGAGGGAGAGAGTGAGCACAGGCAGACAGAATGGCAGGCAGAGGCAGAGGGAGAAGCAGGCTCCCTGACGAGCAAGGAGCCCGATGTGGGACTCGATCCCAGGACGCTGGGATCATGACCTGAGCGGAAGGCAGCTGCTTAACCAACTGAGCCACCCAGGCGTCCCCAGAAGGATAGTGTTCTTGAAACGTGGATGCCTCAAGCCTGTTGAAGAGTTGAAAAGCCCCAGGAAGGGTTCGGTTTAGAGGCAGTGATCAAATATTCGAGAAGAATATGGCTGATACTCTAGGTACCCTTTAATCAGTAGTGGGAAGGAGGGGCTATCAAGCCCAGATGGAGACGTTAGCTCAACTAGCATGCAAGACCTCCCTCCCTGTGCTGGCGACAGAGCAGGGACAGAGAAGGGCTGGGACTGAGGAGCTGGCACTTCCTACTAAGTGGTGAGAACTTCTGATAAGTGTGTGTTGGTGCTGCGGGAGCGTAGGAGAGCCCAGACGTGGGCTCTCTGCGTGAAGACCATTCCCCCTTTGCATGCTTGCTGAGGGGTGAGTGGTGACACCCTCTGGTTCCAAAGGCAGCCCACAGTCACCAGAGACACAAAACCTAGTAAAGATTATAAAAAGATTTTGACTTTTTGCAACAACCCCCTGAACCCTTGCTCAGGTTTCTTGTCTTCTGCTCTTATCTTGGGGAGGGTCAGGGAGGTTTTGAACTGAAGAAGGTCCTAGGCTGTCAGTGCTGAGGCAGGGCTAGAGGGAGAGTGGTCCAGGAGCCCACTAGGAGGACTTATCATTCTGTGTGGGGTCCTCCAAGAGTCTTTGGGGTTGGGAGTGGGCACAAAACACCGTGTCTGGAAGGAGAAATGGGTGCCCAAAGTTTCCCAGATGGGCTGCCTGGGGGTCTCCCCAGATATGGGAAGGAGGGCTTCATGCTACCTTTTCAGGTGGCATGAAGGGGTGTAGGCGGGGCTCCCGCACTTCGCCTGCACCCCGAGCCCACCTTTTCAAGCCTGGCTGGGCTGCTTACAGGCCTGCAGTGTTCTGAGTTGGGGGGGTGGGTGTCGTCAGCAGACAGACCTGGGTCTAGCCTGGGTCATGGCTCTGACCCAGTGGAGGGAGATGCCAAGTGAACTCTCAGGAGGGTCTCAGGAGGGTCTCCTCAGGAGGGACCCACGTGTATCTGCTAAGAGGTCCTGGTTGCTTTCCAGAGCTTATCAGTCCACTAGAGTCCTGTCCAAGTGAGTTTGGGGCCTCTGTAGAGACAGAGGCTGGGCAGCATGGAGCAGGCAGAATGTGCAGGGACAAGTCATGGCCAGTGTCCCTGTCCTTGCCACCTCTTCCAAGCGGCGTGTTTGCTGTTTGTGTCTACAGGCAGGGCTTCAGAAGAACCCACTGGAGACCTGAAAATGGAATCTGTCTTGAGGAAAACGTGCTTTTCGCTTGCAACTCCTGATGATAAAGGAAGTGATATTCTCATGCATTCCCTGTGCACTGGACACAGAAATCTCACTTTGCACACCTGCTCTAAATCCCCAGATGGTTCTTTCCTCCCACTTTGTGTGTGGATGGAGAAGGTGACTTTCCGGTCAGATGTGGGGCCAGGAGCCAGATCTGCATTACCCTGCCTCTCTGCTGCCCTTGTTGTGTCAGCTGGCTGTAGGACTTTTAGAAGTGGCATCTTGATGGGACCCCCGTGTTTCTGGCCTGGGGGCTCTGTAGTTGTCTCGGGGGTGTGGGGGTTTCCTCTGTGCAAGCTGGGGTGCTAGTTGCTCAGGACATGCCGGCAGGAGGGGTCTTGCCTGTGGTGGAGCCTGGCCACACGCACTTCCCAGTGGGGACAAAGAGGGTCCTGGGGGTGGTTCCCAGCAGCAAGAAGCACAGCTGTCCTTTACTGGGCTTCTCATAATGACTAGAGTTTGTTGCCAAACATTTCCCAGAAAAAGAAGGAAATTGCATCAAGGTAAATCTGGGAGCTCATAAGTGAGGTTCTGGCCTTGGGGGTGTGTGTCTTGTTTTCCGTCTCCATCCCGGGGCAGGGCACTAAGTGCATCATGAGGTCGTCTGAGGCCGTTAGACCCTCTGTTCGGAGGCAGGAGCTCTGTTTGGAGGTGGTCGTGCTGGAACAGACGTGAGCGGGTTGCCCGAGCTGCTGTGAGGCTCCAGAGCACTGGGCTCTACCTGCTGACCCCCCGGGGCAGGTGAGAGGGGCACACAGACAACCAGACGTCCCCTCACAGACACTTGCAGCTCACCTTGGCTGGGCTCCCCTGGGAAGCAGGTGAGACCGAGGGCAGAAAGAGCTCGTCCCCCTTAGCTTCTAGGGTGCCCTGCTGGGGTGCGAGGAGGAGGGAACCATCCCGCTCCTGCCAAGATCTTAGGGTCTACTTCCTCTCCTATAGCTGCTGGGGAGACGAGCTGCGGTTACCTCATGCATTTACACGCGTGACGGTGACTGAGAATTCCACCCGCACCTTGCAGCTCAGCCCCAGGGGCAGGTTCTTCCTGGGAGGCCCGTGTGGAAGGTCAGCCCCCTGCGCTCTGCAGCCTGGGGTCTCCCAGCTTCTGCCTTCTCCAGAGCTGACAAGGGAAACTCTCGTCCCCTTGTAAGTGTGATGGGTGACTCTTGTGTCTCGCCTACTGAATTTCCTTCCTCCCCCACCGTGGGGCACCCCCTCTTCCTCACACCTGTGGCATCTTCCTGGGGAGTTCAGGGCGACGCCCCACGTTTTCAGCAGAGGCTTGGGAATGGGAACACCCAGTGGGTGGCCTAGTCCCATTTGGAGCGTGCCGTTGACTGCTGAGCACCCACCCAGGAAGACCCACGCTGCTCACACTTCCCTGGAGGAGGCCAGTCTTTGCAGGGTCCCCTGCAGGGGACCCAAAGCTCAGTGAGAGGGAGGCACACAGTAGGTGCACACAGTAGGTGTCAAATCCTGGTGTTTTTACTCATTCATTTGAAGACCTTGCATTAGGCCATCTCCTTGACAACCAATCTGTTTCCCTCTGTGTTTGTGCTCCTTGAGGTCACAGGAGGCCCTTTAATGGGATGGAGACATTTTCAGACGAGAGGATGCTCTGGCCAGAGCCACAGGGCTGCCTGGGGCAGGAGTGGTGGAATTTTAGGAAAACTGCATTTGGAGTGCGTGTCAGAAGCATGAGGGAAAGAAAGATAATGGGTATGACAGCCCAGTGCTGACCTACCTGCAGCAGGACCCAAACTCACTTCTAAAGAGAAGCAGAGAGCATGGCGCAGGAACACTCATTTCCTGTTTTTATTGTTGGTACTTAATGACCTTCCTTGAAACGCTGCCGTGGTAGAAGGCTAGTTGTCATGGAAACAGGGAGTGCCATGCAGGGAATAGGCATTTCTTTGTCATGTCCAGCTGATGCCTTCAGCCTCTGCTCAGACATGTGAATTTATGTGTGGAATTAAATATTAACTGGAAACATTGCCCTGGAGAGAGACAGAAACAGGGAAAGGAAAGATGGCGGGGACCGGGGCAGAGGGGAGGCCAAGTGTCCCCCCCACACTTGTGCCAGCCCCCTGCTGCGGCAGCTGTTAGTGGAAACCACACCCACTCTGAGGCAGGTTCTGGAGAGACAGAGCAGGGGCACGGGGTGCTGGGGACCTCTGAGGAGCATCCCAATCAGAGACCAGTTTTCCTCAGAGAGCTCCTGGTCCTTGTCCCTGGAACTGCCACGGGACCACGACCTTGCACATCCTTCCGGTGATTCCAGAAAAAGGGGATTGCATAAATGCTGTGGAAAAGAGCGGTCCAAGTTTCCCATCTCCCTTCCACCCCACTGAGCTGCCTTCATTAAGTTTTCTTTTTCTGACCCCTCAGAAAATGAGTTCCGGGGTGAGCTGCTGAGTCAGAGGTGGACACAAGGAGACAAAGCCAGCAACTGCAGGACCTCGAGGCTCCTCCTGGGCAGACACGGCAAGGTGAGGCGCTTGGAAGGCCGCCGCTTTCCTGCCACCGGCACCCCCACCAGGGTCTGGGCAGGGGTCCTTCTCTCTTCCAGGCATGGGGCATGGAGGTGACTTTTGGTCTGGCCGCCATTACTCTTGAGCAGATAGAAGGTTAATTGGGGGTAGACCATCGGCGATCTGGTCATGGCAAACTTCAAAGAAGACCTCAGGCCAAGTCCCTGCTCTGGGTCTGGTGACACCTGGGCTGCCTCCGGAGCTGTTCCCTGCCGGACAGACCGAGGATCATTGGGAGACTTTGTTGCAGGAGCTCCTAAGGTCTGTCGGCCTTGTTTATTCCCATCTTCCCAAGTGGAGGCAAATGACACACGCCTGCTCAAACCTGCCTGGGTCTCACTGATGGAGGTGACTCAGGCTCCTTGCCTCGCCAGAGATGCTCCAAACCCAGGGTATGCCATGTGCTTACAGCCACACCAAGCCTCCAATTCTAGAACCTCCCAGGATGCACTCTGGGTGAGACTGGCTTCCCAGGGTCTGGTGACCCTCAGAGGTGGGGGGAGAGGTGACAACAGGCTTTTGGGCATTCCTTTCCAGACCTCAGAGTCCTGTCTCCATTTTCTTCACATGGAGATGGTCCTCATCAAGGATCCTAGCCCTGATGCAGGGCATGGCCATCCGGGTGTGATGGCCCTGGGTGTGGACAGGAAGGGCTAGAAAGGTTGAGGCAGCAAGATTATTTGAGGATGTTTGTAGTTCCCTTTGAACCTGGTGACTAGAATATACTTTCTAATGGGCTTCTCCTGGCACCTTGTTAAGCACCTTCACTCCCACTTTTTTTTTTTTTAAGATTTTATTTATTTATTTGACAGAGAGAGATCACAAGTAGGCAGAGAGACAGGCAGAGAGAGGAGGAAGCAGGCTTCCCGCTGAGCAGAGAGCCTATGCGGGGCTTGATCCCAGGACCCTGAGATCATGACCTGAGCTGAAGGCAGAGGCTTTAATCCACCGAGCCACCCAGGCGCCCTCCACTCCCACTTTTATTCCTGTAGGCTTGTTGGCGTTCTACCATGTTGGAGCCTGAGGCAAAAGGAAAAGTCGGTAGTAACGATCCTATCTTTATTTAAACTTTGGGTATTTTGTTCATCATGGATTTTTGGCATTCATTTTGATATTTTGAAATAGTCATTAAACTGTTTATCTTGATGACTAAGTTTTTGTTTTCCACCTTAAATTCGCACCTGGGTGCAAATGCCTCACTCATCTCTTCCCAGGGTTGAGCATCCAGACGGAGGTTAGGGCCTCTGGATGACATGCCTTGACCATTGCTGGAGGTGTGTGATGTACAGCGCCGGCTGTGAGCAGCCTGGTGGTCCATGATCAGGCTTTCCTGGCAACAACTGCTCTGTTGCAGTCTTCCTTCTAGTTTGGGCAGATAGGGCCTGAGTTACTGTTTTAAGCAGAAACACTAAGAGGCCGGAGAAGGAGGGAGGATGTGCCTTTGACAGGGTGGGTTTCCAGAAGGACTGCAGAGCTGGCCCCAGTGGTATGAGCTCACTGAGCAAGCTAGGGGAGTCTGAAGCAGGAGGTAGTGGTGGCCACGGGAGAGCAGAACATCACATAGCCAGGGTGGGCTGACTTTCTATGGGGGGTGGTTGATGTGGACCTCTGTGTCTGGAGGGTGGTGGGAGTATAGTACTCACGGCCGGCTGTCTGCTTTGGGTTCAGCACCAGGCATGCGGACAGCTCAGAGATGGGCTGAGAAGGGCTGTTCCGAGATGGTTGTGGGTTTGGGGAAAGTGCTGGGCATTGAACTGTTTATTTATTTATTTATTTATTTTTTAAAGACTTTATTTATTTATTTGTTAGAGAGAGAGAGAGCATGAGCACAGGCAGACAGAGTGGTAGGCAGAGGCAGAGGGAGAAGCAGGCTCCCCGCTGAGCAAGGAGCCCGATGTGGGACTCGATCCCAGGACGCTGGGATCATGAGCTGAGCCGAAGGCAGCCGCTTAACCAACTGAGCCACCCAGGTGTCCCTGAACTGTTTATTTTTATTTTTTAACTTAAGGAGAAAAGAAGTAGGCATTGATGGTAGGTCCTTAAATCACTTCTTGGCCTTAAGAATGAAACATTTGGGCTCCAATCATGTAATATTCAATGGAGAAGTCCAGATACGAATCCAGGAGAAGGCTGACTGCATGGAGGTCTAGCAGTCCTTCTTCCTGACAAGGGAGGGGGTGCCACTGTGTATGACCTTTCTGGCCTGCTTCACTGGGTGTGACTACACTCCTATCCTCGGGTAGAAATCCCACTTATGTTGGAGTTTCAAACAGAGGGACCCGACACAGAGATGTTGTATCAGGGTGTCTACCACATAGCTGCAATTTCAAAAGAAAGATTTATTTATTTATTTGAGGGAGTAAGAGCGAAGGGGAGAGTGCATGTGAGCGGGGGAGGGGCAGAGGCAGAGAGAGAGAGAGAGAGCACCTCAAGCAGATCCCCTGCTGAGCATGGGGCTCGACTCAGGGCTCTAACTCGGGACCCTGAGACGATGACTTGAGCCAAAGCCAAGGGTCGGATGCTCAACCAACTGAGCCACCCAGGTGTCCCTACAGCTATAATTTAAAAAAATTAATTAATTAGGGGCGCCTGGGTGGCTCAGTGGGTTGAGCCTCTGCATTAGGCTCGGGTCGTGATGTCAGGGTCCTGGGATCGAGCCCGCATTGGGCTCTCTGCTCAGTGGGGAGCCTGCTTCCCCCTCTCTCTCTGTGCCTGCCTCTGCTTACTTGTGACCTCTCTCTCTCAGTCAAATAAGTAAATAAAATCTTTAAAAAATAAAAATTTATTAATTAGATTTCAATTTCCAATACAATTAACACAGTGTGATATTAGTTTCAGGTGTACAATAGAGTGATTCAACAGTTCTATGCATTACTCAGTGCTCTTCACCCCCATGACTGATCCCACCCGTGCTCCCAGCTGCGTTTCCTCTGGCAACAACCAGTTTATTCTCTACAGTTAAGAGTCTGGGTTTTTTTTGTTTGTTTGTTTGTCTCGATAGAACGATCATTTTCAATTTGGGGGTTGGAGTGAGCCCTAATCCCCTGTCAGAGATGTTAGGAGAACCTCTCCCAAGACACATGTTAAATAATACCTGGGGTGTCCTTTCTACAAATCAGGGAGAAGCTCTATTCCGTTGCCAGTGGGCCGAGCAGTGGGTGGAATATCAGCAGAACTTCAGAGACACAGTGGGCCTCCCCCCAGAGGGGGACAGAACTATCATTTCAAGGAGCCAGGGGTGCTGTGGCGGCCGCGGTCGGGGGTCAGGTGTGTGGGCATGTGGTTTAGCCTCACGGAGCAGGGAATGGAAAGCGGTATGTGTGCAGAGGGTTTCTGAGGTGGTAGAACTTGTATGTCTTTGAAGAAGAAGGCTGCCCTTCAGGCTGCCCTTGACCAGGTTTGCAGGTGCGTGTTCAAAAAACGGGAACCAGGGAGGTTGTGTAAGTAGACAGTATATGGGACTGGGGATGGGGGCTCTGAAGGGTTCCACTGGAATGCTCGGTGGGAAGAGGCAGCAAGGGGCACCCTTGAAGGCCGAGCCTAAATCCTTCAGTGGTGGGAACACGGGTCTATGGAAGGGCTTCCTAGTGGTGCTGTGCGAGTGGGCATTGCCCCTGGCTGCTCACACTTCAGAGAATCAAACAAACCCAGCTGCCGCTTCTCCCTCACCCCTTCCCTCTCTCGGAGAAAATGGACACTGGCCGATGTTGTTGCAGCCAACACGGTGGGTCATAGCCAGTCCCTGCCACTCCTGTTATGTTCCTTTGCCCTCCTCATCCCATGTCACCCTTCCTTCTAGGCAGGTTTGCATGTGGTCTCCTAGGAGTCAGTGGATGCCCCCTCTCTTTGTCTAGGTCTTCCAGGAGGGAAAACACTGAAACTTGCCCACAGGAACTCTACAATCCATAGACTCCTGTGGATTTAAAAAAATGTCCTAGGTTCATTCTAATTTTCCAGCTCTGCCAGCTGTTGGAACACACTCTTTTTTCTTTTTTAAGATTTTTCTTTTTTCCCTTTTCTTTATTTATTTGACGCAGAGAGAGACACACACACAGTGAGAGAGGGAACACAGGCAGGGGGATGGGAGAGGGAGAAGCAGGCTCCCCGTTGAGCAGGGAGTTTGATGCCGGGCTCGATCCCAAGACCCTGGGATCATGACCTGAGCGGAAGCCAGACGCTTAACCACTGAGCCACCCAGGCAACCCTGGGACACATTCTAAATAAAATGGAACCCTAACCTGTTTCCTCCTCCAGTCTAGGGCTGGGATGAATGTCCCCCATGGTCAGGGGTCTGGAACCCCCACCCAGCTTCAGGCTCCGGTACTTGTTCAGCCCCTTCTGACTGCTCCTGGCCGTGTTCCCCAGTTCCAGGACCTCAGAGACATTCCCAAGTATCCCCATCTGTCTACTCATCTGTCTGTCCACCCTTACATGACACGCACTGAGCAGTGAATGAAACTCTGTAGGAGAGGCGGTGACCTTGGAACTCTGTAGGAGAGGTGGTGACCTTGAAAACATGACGGATGAGCTTGTTTCACACTGAGATGAGGCCCACGCAGGAGACGAATAGGCACAGAATGGAGACTGAGTGGGAGAGGATGGGAAACGGGAGGCCCGGGCTACCCAGGGTTGCTTCTTGCTTCCCAGGGCTGGAGCACCTCCCACTTGGAGGCCATCAGCCCTAAGACCCTCAGGCCCTCACTGACTCCCTGAGCCTCCTCACTCCCACCCAGTCTGAACTGTTCCCTCCCTCCTGAGCTCTCCCCTGGGGTGCGGACCTTGCTGTCCTGCTGCTGAGGCCAGGACAACCTCAGCATGAATTCTGTTCTTTATCTCACCCTTAGCTGTCCATGCAGAAGAGCGGGGACATGGCACAGGGTGGAGAGGAGCTGTGAGGGCCTGGGAAGAGCCCAGAAGACTTGAGAGAGGGAGAGAGGGGGAGTGCATGAGAGAGGGGGAAGGGGGATCCCTCCAGACACCACCACGGACGTTCCTGAACTTGGGGAGGGTGGGGGGTCAGGGGCAGACCCGGCCTTTGAGGGTAAAGGCAAAGATTGGCATAAAGTCTGTTGGGCCTCATTGAACACCTCGTGAAAAATCTCAGACTGGAGGTTGTCGGATGTCGAGAATCTGTCCTCTCTGCTTTGTTCCTGGCTGTGTGTCTGGCTTCTGAGTGTGTTTCTGAGAATTCAGACAAATCTATGGGTTTCAAGGCTGCATAATTAGGGCATTTTCTTTTTTGGTCCCTGAGTTTGTAAATGTCCAACTCAGGGAACCCAGTTTTGGCAAGGGTGCTCCGCAGATGGGTTTGAAAAGGAGCTGGTCGTGGGTGTTGTGGGAACCGTTTGTATTTAAAAAGAGCTTCTGCGATGAATCTTGACTTTATAAAAAAACGCAAAACAGAACAAAATAGTAACAACTCCTTGAGTGAGACCCGTCACACGGTACTAACAAAGCCAGTTAAAAGGAAGGGTGAAGAGACAGCTCTCTGGTTAATGGCTGTGGCAAAACAGGAAGTGTTTGCATTCGTAAATGACTCCCCTCCCCATAGTTTTCCTGCTGAAGACAGAACTAGTGAAATATTAATTAGAGTGCAGTGATGCTGTGAGGAGCACAGGGAAGCTGTAAGACGGGATCGTGGCGGCAGAACGGAGGTGGCTCACAGAGACAGCACAGAGGACGTTCCTCTGCCCCACAGAGAACATGGGCATCGAGGCCAGCCTGGCTGTGACAAGGGGCCTTTTCCCCCTCCAGGTGGAAGGTCATTCAGTCATCTCTGGGTCGTGCAAAAACAGAGAAGTGATTGGGTTGTGTTCGGAAAAAGCGAAGGGTTCTTAAAAGTAAATCCGTAAAACGTTGGAACGTGTCTCGTCTTTGCGCCGATGAGGGGCCCGTCTTGGTGTGGTGAGGGACAGAAGGCCCTGGGGGGCTGCCAGGAAGCCAGGCAGCCCCCCAGGGTGCTCACGCAGGGGCCTTGGTCTCTATCTACGACATGGGGAGGGAGGCCAGCAGAGAGCGCACCTTGGCAGGAGCGGAGCTGGTTTCATCGTGTGTTTGCCCAGAGGCTCTGAGGCAGCCACCGCTGCTCCTTCCCAACAGCCCAGAAATCAGAGTCTCCCTGCTCCGTCGTTGATGTCCCATGTCACCCTCTCACATACTCATCTCGTGTTAAGGAGCTAACCCGTGTTTCCTCCTGTGGCTGGGCTCCTTCTTTCCCCCTTTTAGAATCAAAGCTACATGCACTGAAGAGAACTTCTCACTTACTGGCCATTTGACGCAGATAAATTGCAAATGGAAAGGTGCTTGGCAAAATGAATGTCCCGGCTGTGAGCTTTATCAATGGGAGCTCGCAGTTCGCAAGCAGCGCCCAGTACACATCCCTGCAACCCTTTCTGTTCTCTGCTCTTTGAATAATTTATCTGCAGGAAATCCAAATTGCCAAGGCATGCTTTAACCTAGCAGAATGATTGCCAATTTCCCTGGGAAAACTGACAAAAAAAAAGTAAAAATAAAAAAATAAAAAGGAGGTTGCCGGTTGCATTTCAGCTGAAAGCCGGTGCCCGGCAATCAGACGCATTAGCTTCATTGTGCGGCCGGCATCGGAAGGCACGCGCTCGGGCTCAGCACAGATGACATTTGAAGGCTCGTAAACGTAATGAAGTCCCTTTGACACCTGCTCCTCTCTTCAATTTAAATGTGAGTCACTGGTCCGTGGGGAACCAATGCTTTAAAAATAGAGATAATAGTGATTCCGTTCCGTGCTGCCCGAGAGCTGTCATAGGCCCGGGGGCTCCGGACGCTGGCTCTGCCGCCTGGGCCCGCAGGCTGCGTGGATCACCTCCGGGTTTGAGTTCTGGTCCTTAACAAATCACATAAAATGTTGTGTGTGACCGCTGCCTGTGGGGAGGCTCACTTTGCAGATTTCGTCTTCCTAACTGGGGGGATTCCTTCCCTCCTGCCAGGGGCCTCCGTACCTCAGAGCTCAGGCTTTTCTCTCGAGGGCCTCCAGGCTCTGAAGCCTGAGTCTGTCGTCCTTCCTTTCTCTCTTCTGCTGTCTGGCCTTGCCTTTGACAAGCCTTGGTTGTGGCCTGGGACAGGTGGCATCGCTCCGTCCCCTTCCCGACCACAGGGACAGGTGGTGAGCCCGGTGGGGCTCATGGGACACCTCCTGCCAGACAGAGGCCCCTCCCCCCAACCTCAGAGACAAGGGGTGCTTCCACCGTCCCACCCACCTCCTACCTCATCACAACCTGTCTGGCTAGATGTGTCATGGGTGACATCAAGATTCAAGGTTCTATGTGAGGACCTATGGCTCCAGGAGGGTCCCTCCTTGGGCTTCTCCATGATGCTTGTCCCCTGGCTTCACCCACCTGAGGGCTCTTCCTCGACTCCCCCACAGGACCATGTGGACCATGTTCCCCATGGGGATTAGGCAGGGTTGGGGAAAGTGGGGGTGCACTGATGGGCTCAGATGGGGCAGTCAGAGTGTATGAGGGGTCTGCACTGTGCGGGGTGCCCTGCCCCCTCAGGAGGACCCACTCACCCACTCCTGGGAGAAGGGACATCCCTGGGAGGGTGGCCTGTGGGTCCTGACCACGTGGCCCCTTGGCCTGTGTTCTTGCCTGAAGCTGGCTCCCACCTGAGACTGCTTCCCACGTCTAGAGCCACAGTCTCCAGCATGGGGGCCACGGGCCCAGCTCAGATGTGCTGTGAGTCCAGGAGACATGCAGGGTCTCTGCTAGTTAGCACAAAACAGCCTCCCACTCAGAGACTTTTCTACGGATTACTGTTGAAGTGACAATGGTCTGGGTAGGTCGGGTCAGGTAAGGTTTCGTATATTAAAATCCGTGTCACGTGTCCTTTTACATTTGTAGTATGGCTGCTATCATGTCACTGTGCCTGACGTGCTCTCTGTCCCCACTGGGTCCTGGTGCCCCACTTCTGGGGACACACCCTCAGTGAGCACGTCCTGTCCCTGGGCTCAGGCCACTGGTCCCTGGGCTCCCTCCAGGACGGCGCGCGGTAGAAATCGAAGTAATTCATTTTCTGGACGCTTTGTGGAGACCTGTTCCAGTCCCCTCCATCTGTTTCTAAGAGGGTGACCCCAGTGTGTTGGGGCCCTCACGCCCGTGGGAAGTTGGGCTCTGGGGCCCAGTGGGGGATCGGTTGTGATGCCCAAGTGAGCAGGGGTGGAGCTCCCCAGGTTGGCCAGGAGCCCGTGTGCTGGGAGCCCTACTGTCTGTCCACAAGCATCCGGCAGATGGGGCAAGGGCTCCTGCTGGAGGTTCCTGTGGGAGTGGGAAGGTGGGGGCAGTGGGTGGGCTGATTGCTGGGCCGGGAGCTGGGGTCTCCCCACTGAAACCCCTGCCCCACGCTTGCTGGCCTGGGTCTCAGGTCTTCTCTTCCTGCGAGCCTACCCCTTGCCTGTCTGTGTCACAGGCTCTCTGTGACCGGAAGAGCTGGGGCCGGACTGCAACCAGAGGCCCTGCGCAGCCCTCCGGGGTGGTCCTGGGCTGGGCCTCCAGTAACATCCCAGTTGTTTTTCCTTGCAGATGAGCTTAGAAACTGAGGACAAACGGGCTCGCACGCGCTCCAAGGCCCTCCGAGGTGAGTGCCGCCCCCTCCCAGCCCAGTGTGGCTGTGAATTCCAGGTCCTAAAGTAACAGACCCCACGCTGCTCAGGAAAGCAGAAGCCCACATTGGTGACCAGGCCCTGGGAGGCTCCTCTCCTGAGTCTGAGCACTTGGGGTCGTGCATGGTGTCTGGAGCCTGTGAGGCCTGCGGTGGGGTCCGGACCAACCTGCCTGGGGTGTGGGTGAGCAGGTAGATGGCCCCACAGGGTGGGGAAGGCAAAGGTCCCTCAGGAGACCTTTCTGTTTGGAGCTGGAATGCTGCCAGGCTTCTGTGACAGCCTCCTGCCCTCCTGGGAGGTCAGTCCTAGTGCAGGAGGACACGGCAGGGGGTGGGGGGGCCTTTGGCTGGCTCACCTCCCTGACTCCCTAAGTACACACCGGGCCAGGGCTGCACGTCTGGTGTGGGGAGGGGCCAGAGCGCTGAGCTTCCCGTGTGAGCTGCTCAGCTGGACCCCGGCGTGCTTTTGCCCAGCGTGGCCCCCTCACCAGGGACCAGCTGCTTGGTTCTCTCCGCCCAGGCTTCTCTGCTGGGTCAAGTTTCCTGTTGGAAGCTGACTTCCCATGGCAATTTGAGAAAGAGACACTGTCCTGGTCCTGAAGGCTTGGAGAGCGGGGACTGGTTGGGATGCCTGACCCCTCTGTAAGGCCAGCAACCTCTCGCGGGGAGATCTGGGGAAAGCGTGGGGGGGCGGCAGCTCGCCCCCCTGGTCCCGCAGTACATTCCAGGAGGTCAGGGAGGGATGGGGTTCCCTTCTTGCTGGGATTGTCTCCGCTTCTTTTCCGTTTGTGCCTTTTTAGTTCGGACTGCCATATGTGTTTCCCTGTTTCTCTCTTTCTCTCACCCAGTGCCCCCAGAACCCACAGGTGCCGACCTCAGGTAAGAAAGGCTTTCTGCTAGCACCCAGCATTGCCCATGCCCGTGACCCCGAACACCCCACTGTCCCATACGGGGCACTTTGGATGGCTCAACCGCCCCCGGGACCCCTTTCCTCCTTGCCATGAGTCCCCCTATCTTCACCTTGCCTCTGCTCTCTCCCACCTCTGTCCTGGCCCCACCACGCAGTCAGCCTTGGGACGGGGCAGAGATGTGCTGACCTGTGGTCACCACCAGGCCTGCCTGTCCCCGTGGCCCCCAGCCAGCAGCAAGGTGCTCATTAGGGGGCTCTCAGGAAGGGTTGTGCATCTGCTGGCCGGAGGCCCCATTTGGGCAGAGATGAGGGAAAGGGCTGCGAGGTCCCCAGTCGTCCACAGACTCCAGGTGCCGACCGTGGTTGGTGAGCTGGTGATCTTGCGCTGGCTGAGCTCTGTGAATTTCCAGATTCTAGGTCAGGTCTTACCGGGAGGGGCATCCTGAGGAGAAAGGGAGGACAGCCCACAGCAGGGATTTGCCAGGTCCAAGCAGGAGGGGCCAGGTCGACTTGCCCCCACCTGCTGGCTTCTGCCCTGGGATTGGCCCCTGGGATGGCCAGAGAGGAAGCCCCCCTAGTCCTTTGCGTCAGGGCTGTCCCAGAACCACCCACACGACCTTGGAACTTCAAACTCAGTGGGCCTGGGCCCTCAGTGCTGTTTTACTTAAGGCTGGTGATGTTCAGTAACCAACAAGGAAAACCGGCCCTCAGACCCCCCTGTTTCCTGAGGAGGGGCGGTGCCAGGTGTCCTGGCTCTGACAGGAAAGGGGAAAGGGAAGTGGTGCTCATGGATGGTCCCAGAATGTCAAGGGGTGTCAGGGGCCCCCTTTAATGGCCACAAATTCCCCATGAGACGGAGCTGGGTTTGGACTGCAGCTGTGCTAACCTGCCAGAGGCTTGTCCTTGGGGGACAGAAGGGCTCCAGGCCCACCCTCCTTCCCACAGAGCCCCCAGCCCCCAGCCCCCAGGCCCCTGGCCATGTTGGTGGGGCGCTCTGCCCACGCAGAAGGGCCAAGGGTGACAACCACACCTCAGTGAGGTTTCTGTGAGCTTCTGGACTCCCCGCAGGGGACACACAGAACATTCCAGTTTCTGAGGGTCCATGCTGTTCCTGCCCTGCCTAACCCCCAGCCTGGAGCAGACTTTCCCACGTCACTGCACACATCTGGAGCTTAGGGGGAAAGATTTTTACCAAACTGAACAAGTCTGGGGCCGGGGCTGTCTCATTTCTCACCAGAGTGGCTGATGGCTGGCTTTTGCCAATCAGGACGCTGAGAAGACTCTGGAGTGTCCAGCATCCCTCTAACCTTTGAGGCTGTGAGCTGGGGACAGAAGGGAAGGGCCTGGAGGGAGGCTGGAGGCCCAGGCTCGTGACAGACTCTGCGTTGGCTGCCCAGCCTAGTCTCGCTCTCAGGAGACACGGCCAGCTGCTATTTTTACCCCGTGTGGGAAGTGGGGAAACCGAGGCTTGGAGGACTGAAATTTGACCAGAAGAGCTGGGTCATACGTGTACCATACCAGGCCCCAGCCCAGCTCATGGGGAGAGAGTGGGAAGGCCGCCAAACCAGGCCGGGGGAAGGTCCACAGAACGTGTTCCCTGGATGGGTGGCCAGAGGCACCAGGGGAGAGAAGGCTTCGAGGAGGAGGTGTCACTTCCTCTGGCGTGTGATGCTCAGCGACAACCTCTTCAGGACCGTGAAGGGGAGGAGGCTGGTCACGGGACTCAAGGAAGCTCTGGGTTTTGGTAACAGCAGCTAATTTGGGCAACAGATAAAGTTATGGAGTGACTTGCGAAGGCAGATCCAAAGACCTTTCTCTCCTTATTTTGAGATAGAACAGAAATGACTCTGAAGATAGTGTTGTTTTGAAGTACTCTCAGAGAGGACCCAGCCGTGAGAGGGTCCTGTGAGCACCTTCATTCACCGTGAGGTCTCAGCCTCCTTTCTCGGCAGTAGGGAGACTCTTGCCCATGTTAGTGGAGAAACTAGGGACGAACGCATTGATGTCTAATGTTTTAGCAACAATCCTCAAGGTTTGGGGCTGCTTGGAGCTGAGTGGAGTCCTCTGTGCCAAAGAGACGCCTATGTCCTGCCTGGGAGGTGCGGGTCACTCCTGTGCTCCTGAGCGCTCGCTGGCCGTGAGCTACACCTGGGGCTGTGATCTGTGGTGGGATCGTGGCTCTCGCTCCTTAGCTGTGCACACCAACCGCACGGGCACCTTTATGCTGTGAGAATGGGTAGACGCTGCAAGCTGCACCTCTGCCCAGCCCACCAGTGGCTCTGCCCTGTCCTGGGGAGGCTTATGCTCTGGGTGCCAGCGCAGGGAGACTGTGACCTGGAACAGGACATCACCGTATTAGATAAGCTCATGCACAAGTCACTGGAAGGGACAGCCGAGTTAGGGGGAAGCTCTATGGTGGGACTCGCTCCACGGATGAGGGATAGAGGCCTCCCTGTCCCAGAATTCGGCCCGCATCCCCTGTCCCAGTTTGTTTTTTCCCAGCTCGAGCAGGCTCCCAGGAGGCTGCTTGCTCTCAGGGGAGTGGCACGGCGGTTGTTAGGAGCTGAGTTGAACAGGAGGCTGACCGGAAGCCGCCAGGGCTCTGAGTGCCTTCTCCTGCCTCTGGAGCCCACGTTGCTTCTCTGTGCCCTGGGTTTAACGCTGAGCACCCAAGAGGAAGCAGATGGACCTGGTGGCTTTTCCTTTGCGTCTGTGAAGAGTGGGAAGAACTGTGGGACACTTTGGTCTGGGTCCACCTGCAGCCGCACGGCCTGGGAGGGGCTGTGGGAGGGGTTGGCTGGTGGGAAGGTGGGGCACCTGCTTCCCCTGCAGATGCCTGCTGGGGCCCCTCCAGAGCACGTTTGAGGAGAGCCGCCCATCTGTCACACCTGCTTCTGGGTTCCCTCCCAGCCGTGTGACCTCACTGGAGGGCCTCCTCGGAGCCAGTGGCCAGCTCCTGCCCAGGGGACAGATGAGAATGGAGGGGTGCCCCACCTGCCTACAGGGGGCTGGAGGGAAGTCAGTCCTGTCCAGGACGGAGTGCAGGGCTCCGGCTGGGGTTTGGATCTTCCTGGCCTCAGCCTTGACTTTCCTTGACACCTGTAGCTTATGGTTGGATGTGCAGAGCTGTCACCAGGATCCTGCTCAGTTGGGACCATGAGCAGGCTGTCTGTAAGCCTCCTGCCTGTCTTCCTGTCCCTGCCACCCTCCGGGAGCCACAGCGGGGAGCTCAGGAAGAAGCCCTGGCTGCATCGGCCTCCTCCCCCCAAGACAGGGGAAGCTGGTGCTGCTTCTTCGCCTGGGCCTCAAGCACCCTGGGGGCGCTTGCAGGGGAAATGGCGTGAACCGTGCAGCCCAGGCCGTGGGCAGGCAGCCGCTGGGCTTTGCCTGGGTCTCCCGTGGCCACTGCATGGGGAGCCAGAGTGCAGGGGCTCCGGCTTCTAATCCCACAGCGGTCCTCACCTGCCCCAGACATGTGGGCTCCCCGCCCACCCTGCTGCCCCCTGGGCTAGAGGCCAGGACACGGGTGAGCTGGTGGCTGGAGGTGTGGCTCAGAGCTGGTGATGCATCCGGGGGCAGGGCCAGTGGCCTTCAGGACTCCACAGCAGCTGCCACATAATTGCCTGATTAACTTAGTGATTAATCGGCTAATTGGGACCTCAGCTTCAAATCCCTAGTAACAAGGACCTTTTGTGAAAAGTCTCAAAGCTAGCTCTTGAGAGAGAGAAAGCAAGCGTGGGGCATAGATTTTTAGAATAGACGGCCAGCGGCAGCAAGTCCTGGCTGTCTGGAAAGGAAATCCACAATAAAACGTGGCACGTCTTCCCTCCCTCTCCCCTGTCGTCTCCCCCGCTTCCTCCCTCCCTTTCCCCTCTCTCCCCTTCCTCCTTTCCTTTCTTCCTTTTAAACTGAGAATCAGCCGAGGCGGCCTCAGCCTGGAGGGCAGCAGGGAGACGGCACTGTTGAGCTTGTAGGTGGGGCGGGGCTTGCCTCCGTCCACTGTCTTGTTCTCCCTGACCCGCCCACGAGGGTGACCTGTGTGGCCTGGGGACCCCACAGTGCATTGCCGTTAGGCTGTGATCAGTCAAATTAGAAACCATCAGGCGTGTCTAGACTGAGGTCGCGGGCCGTGTCTCTTTCGGGGCTCACCCTGTTCTTCCCTCCCAGGATCTGGGAGAGCCTGATCAGACCCCTTGATGCCACGCCTATTAAAAACAAGGGCTTCCCATCTTGGGACGGCCCCTCCCCAGAGGAGCTCGGGCTCAGCCTCCCCGGGGTGACCTCCCATGCCTTCTCCCATTTCTCGGGACGTTGTTTGCCACTCCGGAACAGGAGGGAATGTCTGCTTCTTGCTGTCTGCGGTCTGTGGATGTGCCCAGCAGCCCATGGGATCCCGGCCTTGCACAGGGCTGACTCCAGGCAAACTGGGCTGGGTGGTAGGCCCCATGCCCATGATCTGACGTTTCCAGAGTTTTCCGTGGTTTGGTTCCATAGGGCGACAGATGACAGTGGCGGGGGAGGGACTCCTGGGTGCCTCGCCTTCCTCCCCGTGCACTTGCCGGCCCCCAGGGTGCATAAGGCCCAGCGGCCCCCTTCCCCCCAACCCCCCCCATGTCTATGGGTCGCCCCCGGGTCATAGGCCCTCCTGGCCTCACCTCTCTGCACCAGGCTGCGGGCCTCAGAGCACAGTGATGGCCGGCTTTGCCCTTGGGCCAGCCTCCGGTGCTGGTTCTGGGGGCTCCAGAGCGTCCTGTTTCTTGGCTGCTGGGAAGCGGCCACGGTTTGCTGGCAGTGGGAAAGACTCGCGCACAGGAAAGAGAAGCCGTCTAGGAGACACCGACATTGGAAGTCTTGATCTCATACATGCAGATCTTTAATTAAACACACTCATAAAATTGTAATGAGTCATTCATTTAAATGGGGTGAGTTATTTCATTAATTTTTAGTGAACTGCAAGCAGCCGTTCTGAGATACACTGTTTGGAGACAGTCTCCTGCTCCCTGGGAAGGGCCTGGGGCGGGCAAGTCTTTCCCCACCTGACCACCCCTGCTCCTCTCCCCCCAGCTGCCCCACCCCAGGATGCACTGGCTCAGGACACATCCGGGGCAAGTACTCCAGACACCGCAGGTAAGGGGGCTCCTGGAGAGCAGTGGGACTGCGGGCTGCTGGAGCCCCTCGCCCTCTCTGGGCCCTTTTGTAGATCTAGAACCTTCCATCTGTGCCTGTAGCTGCAGAGGCCAACACGGCCGTGGTGTGTCATGCCGCGGCCTCTCTGCTGGGGGCACAAGGCCAGAGGAGGGCGTTGGGAGGGAGTTCAGAGCGGACCTGCTATCCACGAGGGTGGCCTCGGTGAGCTGCCGCCTGGTCGTCGCTGTGGTCAGCTTGACTGCGGTGGGGGAAGGTGTGCGGGGTCTGGAGGTGGAGAGGAAAGGCCCGGGGCACCCGATGGCCTGCCAGGTGGGAGGAAGTGGGCTGGGACCGACAGAGGGCCAGTGCCCGCCTCAGCCCCGCAGGGGGCGTGCCGTGGACGGGGCCACTGAGGTTAGGGCTTATGAGAGAAGAACGATGCGCAGTTTAAAGCATGTGAGTTTTTAATTCAGAGAAAATTTAAGTACCTCAACCTGCCTGTCCTGAATGTGGGGCTTTTAGCTGAGGGCCAGCTTCCACCACAGGGAACACGGCTGCCAAGGGTGGAGTGTGGGTGGGAGCGTCCCAGAGAGCCTCGACAGGGCGGCCCCGGTCCCCTTCCTCCCAGTTCGCAGAGCTGCCCGCTGGCCAAGAAGAGGAAGCTGGAGGGCGCCCCGGCCGAGCACCTGGCGTCCACACGGAAGTCCCGGCCCCTGAAGCTGGCGCTGGACGAGGGCTGTGGCGCGGACACCGACGGCAGCGAGGACGCCGAGGTGAAGGACGCCTCTGTCTCGGATGAATCGGAAGGAACTCCGGAGGAGGATGAGGCTGAACTGCCAGGACAGGAGGAGATTCATCGTCCCGAGCCAGCTGAAGGTGCTTTGTGGCTCTTTCTCCCCCGAAATAAAGGGCGCTTAGTGTGGCCCTGGAGAATCACAGCCTGCGAGTGGGGAGGGGCCCCACTCCGAGGCAGTGAAAGCGCCACTGAGGAAGCCCTTCCGAGAACAAGCGGGGTCTTGTCCTGACATTCGTTGGGGTTTCCTGGAGAGGGGCCGGAGCAGGGCGTTGGAGGGGCCTGTGGGCACATCTCTGGGAACGCTGTGTGTGTGCGTATGTGTGTGTGTGTGTGTGTGCGCGTGTGTGTGTGTGTGCGTGTGGATGCGTGTGTGAGAGAGATGGATGGACAGATGGGTGTGGGCTGTGCCTCGGGTCGTGGGGGAAGGGGGAAGGGGGCTCAGACAGACCCCTCCACCCGGCTCCAGGGAAGGGCAGCTGGGGGTGGGGCGGGGGTCTGCTTGACGCCAGGTGAGACTGTGGCGACGTCCAGGGAAGTCCGGGGTGGGCTTTCCGCACCGAGCATTCTTCCCGGCGGGGCGGGAGGCCCAGACATCGGCAAATGCTGGTGTGAAAGTGGCCCTGGGTCCCAGAGGGAAGTGTCCATGTGCCCCCCCAGCCTGGCAGACTTCAGTCCTGGGAGTGGGACTGAGACCTGAGGTCCCGAACCCCCAGAACAGCAAGGTGCTTGAGTCTTCTGGCCTCGCACGGTCCGAGAGGGGTTTCTACTTTATTGTGGAGCCGATTCTCAGTGAGCGTCCTCCTGGGGGGTCTCTGGTTGTCTTTGCAGTGGTGTGTGGCCCAATGGGCTCTAGGCAGAAAGCACTAGCCTGCCCACTTTCTTACAGAGGAGGGAGTTTGGGGTTCGGGCAGCAGCCCCGGCTGGCCCCCCTGGAATAGGCGCCCACACCCGGGGCGTCCTTGCGCCCACCCCACAGGCCGGTGTGTGGGGAGCCTTCACCACAGCAAGGTCATGGCATTTAAGATGTGTACACGTGGGTCTTTTAAAAACATAAATTCCTTTTCTGCTTTGTGTTTATGAAGCAAATTTTAGAATCTGTTGTATTAAGTGCCATTTTATGAAATGCAGGTTTACCCAATTTGAGAAAGTAGCCTTAAAGGGAGGGGCTGTTAGTAACAAGTATCAGAGAGTCTCCCAGCTTCAGAAGAAGTAGTGACCCCTTCTCCTCCTCAAATAAGTTCACCGCGTGTCTGCGGCCCAGCCGGCATGCCTGACCACCTTCCCCTCTCTGGGGGTGTCGTGCTCCCCGGGCGGTTGGGGCAGGGCGCTCCTTGGGCTTTTCCCACGTGTTTCTAATTCTGTGCAGGAAGGAGCCCTGTCAAGTCCCACTTCGGATCCAAGCCTGTCGGCAGCTCTGCGGGCCCCGCCAAGGGCAGCTACAGCAGCTACCAGGAGATCATTGCCACTTCTCTCCTCAACCTGGGCCAAATCGCTGTAGAGACCCTAGTTGGGGAGGACTTGGGCCAGGTGGCCAAGCCGGGCCCTGGTGTTGTGCACCTGGTTCAGGAGGAGGCTGAGGAAGGGGCCACCAGTGACGAGGGGGAGAAGGACGTGTTCCTCCGGCCAGAGGATACAGAGCAGGTGGTGGGAGTCACCAGGGAGCACCCCCAGGAGCTCGGTCCCCAGGCCGTGGAGGGTGTGGCCAGTGAGGAGTCCAGCAAGAGGAAAGTTGCTCTGGGTAACGAGGAAGAGGAGGAGGATGAAGAGGAGGAGGAGGATGAAGAGGAGGAGGAAGAGGAGGAGGAGGAAGAGGACGAGGAAGAGGAGGAGGAGGAGGAGGAGGAAGAAGAGGAGGAGGAAGAGGAGGAGGAGGAGGAGGAGGAAGAGGAGGAGGAGGAGGAGGTGGCCGCTCCTGAGGTCATCTGCCAGGAGGATGCCCCCCTTGCCCCCAGCCAGAAGGCCCCCGAAGCCCGGCCACTGGCCTCGCCCAGCCCCAAGCCTGAGTACTCTGTCCTGGGGGAGGAGCGCTCTGACGACGGCCGGGACGAAGACGCGCTCTCCCAGAAGTCCGAGGTCACCGACGCGTCGGAGATGTACGACGTGATGACACGTGGGAACCTGGGTCTCCTGGAGCAGGCTATTGCCCTAAAGGCTGAGCAGGTACAAGCCGTCTGTGAGCCCGGCTGCCCGCCCACCGAGCAGGGCCAGCTGGGCCCCGGGGAGCCCGGGAAGGCAGTGAGGCCCCTGGATGCCCGGAAGAACTACTGCAACAAAGGTAGGGATGGCGGCCGGGCCCACACGCCCTCCCGTCCTCCCTCCCTCCCACCCTCCCCGCCCCCCCACCCCCAACCAGGGCTGGGTAGCGCTCGTCCCCCCACCGTCCCCACTGGGCATGGAGAGGCAGGCTGAGGGACAGGTGTGTCCAGAACGGAGGACCTTACCGGCTGGAGGCAGGGCTGACATGTGCAGACAAAGGGCACACATACACATAACTACAGACTGGCCACGGATGCAGGGAATGGGCTCACTCTGCCCTTGTGGGGCGGTCCAGAGAGAGCAGCAGAGCTCCTGGGGGGGAAAGGTTAGGAGGGACAGTCAGCTGGCTCCAGCAGCTCAGCCGCAGCTTGGGGGCTGGCCGTGGTCATGGAGAGACACAGGCAGACCCTGGGCGGACACAGCTGGGTCATAGAGACATTGAGTGAGCTCTGGGGAACACCCGTTGGTAGGTAAGTGGGGACACAGGGCACAGATTTCCTAGGGAACCTCGATGAGATGAGCTTGGGGCAGATGCTGAGGGACACAGCTGAGGGGACACAGATGAGGATGTTGTTTCAACCTGGAGGAGACCTGTCACCTTTCAGGGTGGCACAGATGTGGGGATAGCTGCTCGAGAGCTCGGATTCAGACTGGCAAGGTCTTCAGGGGATGCAGGTGCAAGGAGACCCAGATGAAGGTGACCCAAATTTAGGGAGTCGGAGCTGCGTAGAGTGTTAGTCTGCGGGCAGTGGGCTTGGGGCTCACGGATCAAGGCAGAGATGTATATGGCTGGGGGACACCGTGTATGGCTGGGGGACGCCATGTATGGCTGGGGGACACCGGCTGAGTGATGGCCACAAGCCTGGGTGTTAAGGTGACTCAGACCTGTGAGAATGGACACTGGGGGACCTGCCTTCAGGGATAGAGTTGAGGGCATGGACCCAGGGGACGGAGCCTCAGGGTGAGGAAGATGGCCGAGCTGGAAGCACCGGGCAGGGGAGAGACAGGGCTCACGCCAAGGGTCGGATGCAGCCCGAGCCCCAGATAGAGCCCGTGTTCTGGAAGCAGGCATGGGGGACGGGTTGGGGACAACCCTGCCTGCTGGGTTGGTGGACGTCCAGCTTCCTGCTCATTTGAACGTGGAGATGCAGAGCCTGGGGCCCTGCACTTCAGAGCCCCCCCCCCCCCCCCCGGGTTTCTGCCTTGCCTGGGGGAGGCATTCTGAGTGTGGCTGTTCTGCTTCTCCTGGAGGGGATGGCTGCACCCAGAAATTTCTCTGGGACATCAGCTATGCTCTGGGGATCATTGTGTCCTGACAAGTGTTCCCTTCTGGCCCTACCTCCTATAGGGACATCCCCTGGCCCACAGAACCTAGACTTGAGTTCAGCAACTGAGATTTGAGTTGAAATTTCTGCCCATGCCTTTATTAGTCATGCAGCTTTTGGCAAGTTAACGTCTTTGTCCTCGTTTTGTCAAAACCAAAGGACAGGTCCCAGCAAGGACCTGGTCCCATTTTTCACCTCTCTGTGCAGAGGCTGGAGCTCTAGGCTCGGGGGCTCTGGAGGCATGGCCCCAACGCTGAAGCCAACAGGCTCCCACAATGTCAGCAGGAGTGGGGAGGGAGGGCACCAGCTGCCACCTGTGTCCTCCTCCTGAATACGCCACCCACCCTGTTACATGGGAGGGTTTTCCATGAGGATAGCCAATGTGGGCCAGTGTCCCCAGAATGATCCAGCCCCGGTGCCTCCCAGGCACCTGGGCGGTCTGGCCACTCTGCTCCGGACGCTGTGAATAAAGGAGCATGGCTGTCCCATCCCCCTCCCCACTCGCCACCCACCACACGGTTTTCTCACTGCACGGACTGATGCATCTTGTGTGTTTAGATCCCTCAAGAGCTGAGAAACGTGAGATCAAGTGTCCGACTCCAGGCTGTGATGGCACCGGCCACGTCACAGGGCTGTATCCTCACCACCGAAGCCTGTCTGGCTGCCCCCACAAGGACAGGATCCCCCCAGAGAGTGAGTAGCTGTGCACCACTCAGACCATCTCTGTTGCTTGGATGGCATTCCTGTGGAGGAGGGGTCACCCAGGGCCCTGTCCCTTTGGACCGGCTCTGTCCAGATGCCCCAACTCGAGCCCTACGAGGCTGGGGATGTGCGGCATACCCTGTCACCTGCCTTGAGACTGCAGCCCCATGCCAGGGCCCCAGGAGGCCTGTGAGGGGACAGCCAGTCACCTGTGCTCTGACGGGCACAGGAGAGGGCCTGTCCTCACTTCCAGCCTAGAGGCAGTAACTGCAAACAGGAGTCTCAAAGGCAAATCACAGAACCACCGGGGGGTTTGAGGGCAAGTTGGCTTCCACCCCAGGGAGGCCGGGGCCATGGTGGGAGGGAGCACAGCTGGACTGGGCTGAGGCCGGTGGGCCCTCCCGGCTGCTGCTCTCAGCTGCCATCCTCCCACAAGGTTGCAGACCTCACATGGGGCCCCTCCGTCTTCCTTGGCCGTGCTCAGCGTGTCCCTCCCTCTGGCTCTCTCGCAGTCTTGGCCATGCACGAGAACGTGCTCAAGTGCCCCACCCCCGGCTGCACCGGCCAAGGCCACGTGAACAGCAACCGCAACACTCACAGAAGGTACTTAGGTCGAACTGGGAGTGGCGGGGCCGGTGGTGGGCGGGCTGGGCCTCGTGTGTGTGCCCCGGCCTGGGATGGGTGCACGGTCAGGGCAGGCCTCTTGGTGGGGGGTCGGAATGGCGCCCCGAGGTGTGGTCCCTATGGGAGTGGTCCTGAGACACGAGGGTGCTGGAGGGATGGGTGTGTGCCCCCCAGAGAGGCCTCCTGCCCTTGGGGAGAGCCAGGTGAGGCTCTCCTGGGAGGCCTCCACCCGCCAGGACCAAGATCCAGGCTAGAGTGTGGGGGCCGCGGCCCAGGCAGACCTAATATTCCTGGGGTTCCCTTGGGGTTTCGCTGTCTGCCGTCCTGCACAGCGAGAGGTGACTGTACTCCCCACCCGGAGCGCCTTGGGTAGTGTGGCTGTGACGGGCTGTGTCCTTGCAAAGGCGGCTGCACTTCTCTGAGAAGAGGCCACACTCCTGAGTGGGGCTGTGGTTGTCCCTTGGCCAGCAGCCGGTCAGCCCGATGCTGACAGCTGAGGTTGCTCCCACGGTGTCTTAGATCAGGTACTTGCCAGGGAGGGGCCTGGCCTCCAGGGTCAGCACCTGGGGTGTGTGGCTGCGTGGCCTTGGGACTCCCTGGGTTGGCTGATGGAGCATGAGCCAGAGACAGGTCCCGAGGGCTACTCTCTGGTCGGCAGTGAGAGGAGGGCAAGGAGGTGAACGGCGGGCCCACTGCCCAGACCTGCCTCGAGCTGTGAAAGCATTTAGGGTCAGCTCTGTCTTCCCCTGTCATTGCTGAGGGTTTCCCCAAACAGAAAGCGACGTGCACAGCTACCCCGAGGGCTCGAGGACAGAGCAAGAGAGACAGGAGACTTCCCTGGGCTCTGGGTGGTGTTTGCGAGCTCCTGGCATGGACAGGCTGGGTCTGGGTCTGGAAGACAGTCCTTAGCTGACCTCTACCTTTTCTCCAGTTTGTCTGGATGTCCCATTGCTGCTGCTGAAAAATTGGCCAAGTCTCATGAGAAGCAGCAGCCGCAAACGGGAGACCCTTCCAAGAGTAGCTCCAGCTCCGATCGGATCCTCAGGTGAGTGAGATGAGCCCCAGAGCCGAAGGCACCTGCCCCCCAGGGTCCCACAGGGGTCTTCCCAGCATCTCTGGGTGGCCCACGCGCGCGCGCGCGTGTGTGTGTGCGTGTGCTGAGGGCCTGAGTTTCCCTGGGGGCCTCCCGGGGGAGCTGGAGGCTAGATTCTGGGGCACATAGGGCAGAGTCTGGCAGCCGCGCACTCACCCGTGTTTCCGCTGTGGCACAAACCTGCAAGGCCGCCCTGCCTTGCTCTCCCCGAAGGCATCAGCTCTCCCCGCTGGGGAGTGCTCAGGGGCTGTTTGTGGAGATGCTGGTCCTGTCTCCAGAGACCAGACTACCCCAGCCGGCGGCCATTAGTGTCCAGACACTCCAGGACCTGCTCCTTCCTGGCCGTCTGCCTGCACCTCCCGCACCTCAGGGAAGGGCCCTGAGCCAAGGGCGAGGACGGAGGCATGCGGTGCCCTTCAGAGTGCGGCCTGCTTGTGGCCCCAGAGGTTCTGAGCAAGCGTGTGTACAGACAGATGTCAGCGATCAGGGGCTCCCCAAAGGCCATTGAGAATGCATGTGCTTGGCATCCCACCACCCCTGTGACCGTGAAGGCAGGAGCCACAGTGTCGGGAGCTTGCCCAAGACAGCAATTATTGGCGAGGGGGGCGTGGAGGGAGCTGGCCCTGGCCCCTGGGCAGCCTGGCCTCAGATTCTTGCTTTTGGCCAGCGAGGTGGCTCCCCACCAAGTGCCCTCACTCTGTGGATACTCTGCTCCCCGTGTCTCTGAGGGACCGGGACTTCAGAAGCCTTTCCCTTCCCCAGTTCTGAAGATCCCAGTCCCGTGTCTGCCCCTCAGAGGAGAATGTTGAGCGGGCACGAACCTGGGCAATAGCGCAGACCCTGGTCTGGAGAGAGGCCTGCCTCCTTCCAGGGCCCACGCAGCCCCCTGTCCCTTCCCTGGTGTGTGCCTGCCAAGGTCTCAGCCAGAGAACCTGGCCACCCCCCTTGACTTGCTCTGTGGGTCCTCTGTGAGGGGTCTCCGGGCGGGGGGGCCAGAGCCAGGGCCTCACCCCTCTGCACTCCCATCCACGGGGACTTCAGCCCTGCGTGTCCAGTGGGCTCCTTTCCACCTGCTGGCTGGCTCTGAAGATGCTTGGAAGCTGCTTCTTGCTTCTATCCTATAACTGTTTCTTCCAGCTTGCTGTGCTACTAATCCAGTTTTTTCCTGCCTTGATCTAAGTCAAGGGTAAAACGTCAAACCAGCAGGCAGGCGAGGTCTTGGGAGCTCAGAGTCAGGGGCCAAGAGCCTCCCACACAGTGGCTGTGCTCCTGGGAATCGGACCCCCCTTTGCGGACTTCGCAAATACCCCGTGAGGCCTGAACGAGGTCGTGACATTTCGCCTCCCCAGGCCCTTGGTGCCGAGCTTCGGACGGTAGCGATGGAGGCCAGTGTTCAGGCTCTGCTCCTGCAGCGTGGCCATGTTTCTGGGGGTCGTCCCCGGGGGGTGGGGCGAGGCTGTGCAGACGTGTGCTGGTGTCCCAGACACTCCATCTGCTGCGGGATGGGGCCCCGGCCAAGGAGCCCAGCAACCCGTGCCGCCTGCTCTAAGCTCAGGGTTCTTTTCTCCGCTGGGTGGTGCCTGAGCACTCTCCGGGGACTCCTCGGGGGCTGCCTGGTCCTCTGCCCTCCTTGGGGAAGGGGAATGGGCCTATGCTTGGGACAGCTGCTTTTCCAAAGTCCAGGCTCAGATCTGATCTCCTCAGGGCTGCGGGGTCTGTCCCCGGGCTCCTGTTTCACCATCCCATCCCCGCTTCTTGAACCCAGGCCGCAGTCGTTGCTTGGTTCAGAGTCAGAGCAGAGAGAGCTGCCGTGCCTCTCCTCTTCCTTCCCTTCTCTCTGAGCTGATCAGTGCAGAAGCCTGTCCACATACTGTGTGGGGGCCACTCCCCGCCTGGCTGGTCTTCCTGCCCCGGCCCCGTGCTGTCTCCGCTCCTGTCTTCACGCCCCCCTGTCCTGTATTTGCAACGTTGTGCAGTCTCGTAACTGTGAGCGAAGGCCCGCAGGGGCTCCCTGCTGTCAGCCTGCTCAGCCCCTCTGCGGCTCTTCTCCACGGACGTCAGGCAGAGAATAGTGCAGGGCTGAGGCCCTGGCCAGTCGAGAGCTGAGTCGGGCCCTCCCTGAGCCTGGTTCTCAGAAGCACCCACGTTATGTCTGGATGTCCCATCTCCCTTCTCACTGGGCAGCTCTGTTACTGCAGCAGGAGAATTCCGTCTAGGGGTGGCTGGCCACTGTCCGAAGGATGCTCCTGTGGAGTTGCCTGCCAAAGGCTCCCACTACTAGTAGCCAAGCTCTTTGAAAGCAGACCTCCTAAGCTCTGGGGGGACGTCTGAGGCCTGCCCTCCCCCTCTGGTCTGTGGGGACACATGCCGTCATCCCTTCAAGGCTCATCGTTTGCTCCCGGCTCTCCTCCTCGTCCAGAACAGGCCCCAGGCACCCTTTCATGGGGGGACGTGGGGGAGGGTGTCTGTGTACATGGGGCTCTGAGGGGTTCCTGACTGGGCTGTAGGGTGGGGCTTGGGGTCCCTGGTCCTGTCCTCACGGTGCTACACCTCTGTCCTACACCTCAGGCCTATGTGCTTCGTGAAGCAGCTTGAAGTCCCTCCGTATGGAAGCTACCGGCCTAATGTGGCCCCTGCCACCCCCAGGGCTAACCTGGCCAAGGAGCTGGAGAAGTTCTCCAAGGTCACCTTTGACTACGCAAGTTTTGACGCTCAGGTTTTTGGCAAACGCATGCTTGCCCCAAAGATTCAGACCAGCGAAACCTCACCTAAAGCCTTTAAATGTAAGTTGGGGAGACCCACTCCTGGGAGGTTAGGGTTTGAGAGGGGGGAGGAGGGACCCCCTCACCAGCAGCATGTAGGGTCTCTCTGCCCTGGGTGTCCCGTGTCTACCACGGTGGCTTTCCCAGAGTCCGTGTCTTCCTTATGTTACTGCCACCATGTTCCCTATCACGCTCGATGTATCTCTTCACCGTTCGTGAAACAACACCCAGGTCCTTCACGGTGTGACATCCGAAGTTTTGAGAATAAGTTTCCTGATGTGGTCTGTCCTGTGGGGGCTCAGAGAGCCGCCACGCTGAGCCTGGGCAGACAAAATCTGTTAGCCTTCCTGCATGAGGACCGTCTCACTGGACAGTGTGTTGCAGTGTTAGCCACAGGTTTTCTGGGTACTTGTACTAACAAAATGTGTTCCTCTGAACTTTGGAGAACAACCCTTTCTGTCTGTTTTGGTCCCTGAATATACCAATCTGTGGGTTGCAAGCCCATTAGCCTGAGAAACACATATGAAATGGAAAAGCAGCCCACTGAGCCCGTGAGACGGGAGCTGGTGTCTCCCCGGGGGTGTCCAGCCCTCCGACGCAGCTGTGAGGACTTTCTGTCACATTAATAATGGAAACACCAGGGGCTGACACAGCCGCCAGCACCAGTGTGGACCTTTGTCCCATCTGCTCGGTGCCATGACACCCAGGGAGGACCTAGCATGTACAGGGATCTCTCCGGAGGTCTGGGAACTTACTGGTGCTGCCATGACATTGGAAGTGTAACACCTGACAGCTGGTTTAGGGCTATAATATAATCACTAGAAGAGACAACATTTTATGCCTTAATTGGCCATGTTTATTTGAACGATAACATGACTTTACTGAAGTGGTATTATGGGGACACCAAAAGTAGCCTTTTGAGATGCTGGGACAAGGACTTTCCTACTTGAGTCATGTTCCGGCCACTCCTGCTCACAGAGGTCTGTGCCCTCCGTCAGCGTCCCCAGCTGACGGTGTATGTTCGCTGGACGCTTCAGAGAGGCTGGGATGACTTTGGAGGCGTTTGTCCTCTCTGCCCAAATGTTAAACGAGCTGGAAATGGCCTCCTGGACACCTTCTGAGGGGTCGAGCAGGGTGTGCTGTGGCCCCGTGACGGGGATGAGTGACCCTGCCCCGGGCCAGCCTCCTTAGAGCTGTGCGCCGTGCCCTCCCAGCCAGCCAGAGCTCCCCACTGCGTCCGCGAGGCTGCCTCCCGTTCCAGTCGCATACCAGCTGCTGTTGTTCCCTTTTTGCAGCCCAACCTTTCCCAAAGGCCTCTCCCCCCAGGCACAGCCCCCGCACTTCACCCCCTTCTGCAGGCTTCGACTACACGCATGACGCTGAGGCTGCGCACATGGCTGCCACGGCCATCCTGAACCTCTCCACGCGCTGCTGGGAGATGCCCGAGAACCTCAGCACGAAGCCACAGGACCTGCCCAGCAAGGTGGGTGCGGCCCCTCTGAGGAACCCCTCCGAGGAATCCCTCCGAGGAACCCTTCTGAGGCAGCCACAGGCTGGGGGGTTTACTGTCTGGACAACGAGCCCCCACGTGACATGTGCTTAGGACACTCAGTGTCCGCTGGACAATCATCATTCTTACCTTCTCTTCCTCCGGCTCGTGGCTCCTGTGACCGGGGGGGCTGCGTGAGTCCCCTGTGAGAGCTCTGTGTGCTGTGCCTAAGTGGGACTGAATGGCTGTGCGCACGCATGTTCCTCTGTGTTCCCCTGAGTCTGAGGGTCACGCACGTATATGTGACCTCATGTTCTCCTGAAGCTGACGGTTGAGCACATGTCCTTGTGTGATCATGGTCAGCGTGTCTCAAGGTCTGGTGACGTTAGCAGGACCTGGGAGAGAGTGGCGGCCCCTCCGCCTCGATCTCAGGAGTCGGCGAGTCAGAAGCCTGCTTCTCAGAGGCTCTCGTGTTCTGGTTTGGGCCTGCTTCCTTCCGAGGGAAACACTGTCCTGGGCTGTCTGTGACGCTGGTTCGTGGACCAGAAGTCACCCGTGGGGTGAAGTCCCTAGCACGGATTCTGCCTTCGTGGTTGCAGGCTGCGGACATCGAGGTGGATGAAAACGGGACCCTGGACCTGAGCATGCACAGACACCGCAAGCGCGATGGCGCCTTCCCGGGAGGCGGCCCCGGTGTGAAGGCCCCCGACGCCTCCCAGCGCCAGAGCAGCGTCAGCGCCGCCCCCAGCAGCTCCATGGCCTCACCCCAGTGCAGCCAGGCCTCCCGCCAGGACGAGTGGGACCGACCGTTGGACTACACCAAGCCCAGCCGCCCGCGAGAAGAGGAGCCCGAGGAGGTGAGTGTGGGGCCTGCGGGCTCTCACGTCTCTGGGGAGAGCTACTGGGGACCTGTCCCTGCACGCAGGGGGCCAGGCCACCTCTGGCAAGAGAGAACCCGGCCCGCCATCCTGGAGGGCTTTTCAGCCTGGGGCCACGCTGTGGTATTGTCCCACCTGAGAGAGAGGTCATTCTCCCGCTTCCACGGACTTGGTGATCAGCACCGTCGTGGGCCCCCGGAAAGCATGGGGAGAAGGAGGGCTTCGTTCACATCCCATAGGACGTATTCGGGAACAGCTCCAAATTCCTAGGTTTTGTGGCCTGAGTCCCGAGACCAGTACCACCTGTTAAAGAGCAGCAAGACAGGTGTCTTTGTCGGAGCTGCAGTCTGGGGACAAGGGAACCGCCCTTTCTAGCCACTCTACCCTCCTCAGAGTGGGACTGGTTGAAAGCTCTTCCCCACAGATGTGTGCGTCCTGAGTAGCAGAGCCCAGCTGCGGGGGTGGCATAGACTCCCAGGGGCCTCCACAGTGTGGGCAGGCCAGCAGGTCCCCTCATTCTCCCTCCCTGTCCCTGCCAGCACCCCCTCCCACTGACCCCAGAAGGGCAGGGGGCCGGTCCCTGTGGAGGAGACCTCTCTGGGAGACAACCAGCCTGCAGTTCAGTCCTCCCACCCCCCGCACCCTCTACGCTTCTCCCATGTGTCTGCATCACAGAGCGGGAGACTGGGCCCCTGGCTGAGGTCACTTGGCACAGTCCCATGGCTCCAACTTGGTGTTAGGCTCTGGGAGGGGGGCACCTCTCAGACTGAGCCCTGAGTGGGATGGGCTGGCCTGGGCAAGCCCTCTGGGACTGTGTGTTTGGTTTTCTCCTTGGCCAGTGGGAGCCCAGTCTGAGGCCAGATGCGGCCCCTGAAGGGGGAACCCGCCAGCAGTCTGCCCTTACCTGTTCCAGTCCTGCTCCAAGGTCTGAGCCCCCTTCCTGGTGAATGTAGCCCTTCGCTTGCCTCCTCCCTGCACCTTTCCATGACTCCTGGCTCAGGCTGACATCCCTGGCTGCCTGGTCCCTCCCCTTCTCCCTTCCACACCCTCTGAGCCCCCCAAGACTCATGTCATCAGTCTCAGAGGTCCTGAGGTCCTTGCCCACAGAAGCCTGTCCCCTTCGTCGTTCTCCCCCTAGAGCCTCAGCTCACTCCCAGTCCCTCCCTTTCCTTCAGCTCTCTTCTGGGCATGGGTGGGTCACCCCCAGAAATGCCTCCCTCATCCAGGCCTTCCTGGCCCTTCTTCCACGGCCCAGGACCCCCAACTCAGACTCCCCAGCTCTGTGCAAGGCTCCTCGATTCATCCCACACCCCCACCCTTAGCTTCACCTCCCTCCCTGGCCTCTGGCAGTGGCCAGGACAGTGTCCCTGTGCCTTGGGGACACCTCCCTTGCTGTGGAATGGCCTCCTCCCTGGGCTTCTGGGAAGCTGCCGTTTATCCTGGAGACCTGGCTTAAGTTCAGCTTGCTCAGGGGAGGGAATACTGGCCCCGTGCCTTGTGCAGTCACAGTCTCTGCAGCAGGAATCACAACCCCCCCCCCCCCCCCGCCCCTGGCATGGAGAAGCCTCACTGTTCGTCCCAGAGAGCCTCTGCTGCTCTGGACTCTGCGCTCCGAGTCCCCAGAAATCCTGCAAGGGGCTGCTATTGTTTCGGGTTTGTGCATGTATCACCTGGGCCCCGAGAGGGTGAGCCTTTGCCTGAGACGCACATGTGCCAGCCCCGGGACTTGGACCGCACTGACCCACTGTAGGGTGTTGGCCTTCCCTTCCTTCATCCTGCTCAGCCCTGTGTCCGTCGCGTCCTGCCCTCCGTTGGCTCCTAACCCCTCTAGACCTAGACCTTGGGCTCGGGAGGGGCCTGCTGTGGCCGGGGCCTGGTGCTGGCTGGGGGGGCACAGGGGGTCTCAAGGCCACAGCCTGTAAGTTATTGCTCGCGCCATGCTCTCACCGTCCTAGCATCTCAACAAGCATTGTTCGGTGGTAGTGTGCATTGAGCCCTGAGAAGCTGCGCCACGTGTAGGTTCTTGTGTCTGGAAGGTGGCCCAGCAGCGGTCAGGTGGAGGGGACACACAGGCCCAAGGCCGTGGGAGGGCGGTGGGCTGGCCGCCTTGGGCAGTACCCAGGCCTCGTTCCCGGGGTGGCCGGGCTCCTCTGGCCAAAGTGTGCAGCACTCTAGCCCCTCAGGGCTGCTGTCTTCTGTGTTTTCCGGGGAGGTAGGTAGGTCTTTCTCCCTCATCCAGAAGGCAGGAGCCTCGGGGAACTGTCTCTGCTAGCCCTATTCTGAAGGGCCCCTCTCCCTCCGCCCCGGGTCGGGCACCCGGCCCCCCGCCAGCCGGTTAAAACGTCTCCCTGCTGGTCTTTTGCAGTCAGAGCCAGCAGCCCATTCTTTTGCTTCTTCTGAAGCAGATGACCAGGAAGTGTCAGAAGAGAGTTTTGAGGAGCGGAAGTACCCTGGGGAAGTTACCCTGACCAACTTTAAGATGAAGTTTCTCTCCAAGGACATAAAGAAGGAGCTGCTCACGTAAGTCCCCACCTGGGCCAAGAGGCCTCCTTGAGAGCCTTCGTACTCTGGAAGAAAGCGTGCCCTGGTCTGAGTCCCTAAGACTAGATGTGCTCAGCCCCAGGCCTTGTCCCTGCCCCAGCTTAGCGCCGACCGTCCTGTTGGCCAGAGAGGTTGGGCGACCTGCGTGACGGCCCTCTTGAACCCGGCAGTGGGTGACAGGTTTCCCGTTATCTCTGAGCTGCACTGGGATCTAACGCAACCTTCTAGTAAGAGCAAGGGAGAGCCCCTGTTTGGGCCCACAGAGCAGCGTGAGGGCTGAGGGAAGCAGACCCTCTCCCAAGCCACAGCCATCTGCCCTGGCTCACAGAGCCCACTGGCGTGCCCTGTGCTTCAGGACTCAGTGCCCTTGGCTCTGCCAGCCCAGCCAGCCCCTTGGAGCTGGTCCTCACAGGCTTCTAGCAGACGCTGCTGCAGACAGGGGAAGCTGCCGGTAGATAGGGAGTCTTCCCACAGCTGGATGCCACCGCGCAGCCTCTGGTCAACCCTCCTTGAGCCCCGCTTCTCTTGCAGGACTGTGGGAGGCTGTGGCTGGTGGCTGTGCCGCCGGGGACCCAGCCCTCCCCTGTGCTTGGTTTGTCCCTGGGTTTCCTCTTCTGCTGTCTATGAACCAGACCCGCAACTGCTCTTCCCGGGCTTTGGTCTGGGACCTTGTCCTCAGAGAGGGTCACGCCGCTGTAGGAAGGGACTGCCTGCCTGCACATTCGCGGGCCCACCCGTGTGCGTACCTAGATGTCCCCGCTTCACACTGAGCTGGAATTTGGTTCCTTTTTCCTCCCCGAGTTTAGTTGTGTGGGAGAAGCTTGCTGTCTGAGGCCCGTGGGGGGAGGAGTCTCCCCTTGGCTCGTGGGTGAGTCGAGGACAAGTGTCAGCCCCTCTCCCCCAGGAGGCTCGCCCAGGGGGCAGGCCTGACAGGTGTGCCTTGCTCTCTGTTCTGACACTCTTTTTCCTTTGTTCAGCTGCCCCACCCCTGGCTGTGACGGCAGCGGCCACATCACCGGGAACTATGCCTCTCACCGCAGGTTCGTCCCTGCTCGGGTCCAGGCTGGCCTGGGTACTGTGTGGTGGGTCTTCCCCTCTCCTACTCTGCTCCCCTCTGGCTCACCCCAATATCCCATCTCTTCTCTTTCAGCCTCTCTGGTTGCCCTCTTGCTGACAAGAGCCTCAGAAACCTCATGGCTGCCCATTCTGCTGACCTCAAGTATGTCTGCCCTCCTGGCCTCCCATCTCTTGGGCGGCAACCCTTGCTCTGCTCGCTCCTTCCATGAGGCTCCAGCCAAAGTCGGCCTTCTCCAGGGCTCCAGCCCTAGGGAAGCCCCTCCCAGCAGCATGGGGCAGAGAGACAGGCCACGGAGGGGCCGACTTGCTTGCCTGGGGCTTCTGCTGTCCGCCTGTGTCTCTGTGAGTGCTGCTGTCT
>NW_019154090.1:41916-52888 GCF_002288905.1 Enhydra lutris kenyoni | reverse complement strand
GCCTGTGTCTCTCTGAGTGCTGCCGCCGCCTGTTCTCTCTGAGTGCTGCCGCCGCCTGTGTCTCTCTGAGTGCTGCCGTCCGCCTGTGTCTCTCTGAGTGCTGCCGCCGCCTGTTCTCTCTGAGTGCTGCCGCCGCCTGTGTCTCTCTGAGTGCTGCCGTCTGCCTGTCCCTTGCTGCGGGCTCCTGTGCCGCCCTCGGCCCTGCCAGCTGCTGTGAGCATGGAGGGCCGGAGGGCCTTGAGATGAGCAGGACCTGTCTCTGGCCCCTAGTGGCCCAGCCCATCCTCCCTCTCCTGGGGACCCAGGATGGGGTTGTCCGGGCCTGCTTCTGTCACTGCCGTTGAGGTGTGGGAGAAGCCCAGAGCTGGCCTCGGCTCCTAGGTCTTGCTGCGGCTCCGCGGGCTTCAGGCTGTGCAGCTCTCGTGAAGGGATCTGGGTGCCGATGAAGAGAGAGAAAACTCTTGGCCCTTCCCTGTTCCTATGACCGCAGCAGCTGCTTCTGTCTTGGCACCTGGGGATCCTCCCAGAGATGCCTCTCCACGCTCACCCCTTCTCTTTGCTGAGCACCCCCACTTTCTGCTTCTCCTCCTTGTCCCTAACACACAGGCCGGCCAGGCCCTGTGGGCACCCACTAGCCTGCTTGACCACCCTGCTCAAATGCAATGCAAGCGCCCAGAGGTTTCCCAGGTTTTCAGCATCCTCTTGGGGCTGGATTTGGGGGCTGTTGTCATCTTAGGTTTTTGTGCATTCAGGTGAGCTGTGGCCCTGCAGCCACTGTGGCCCTGAGCCAGGCAGTGCCAATCCCGGCTCCCAGGCTGAGCAGAGGCTCAGGAAGGAGGTCCTGCTCTTGTGCTTTCAGCTCCCTCCCTCCCCAGGGGTGTTCAACCCTCCCTCAGGCCTCCATACTGAGTGTCCCTGAATCTGGGCTCATTCTGTCTGAGGTCAGATAGGAGCCGGGGTCCTGGGGCCTCTAAGACGAGGGGCCGTTGCTGCCCAAGTCTTCCGGGGACCTGAGCTGATCTAGAAACAGGGCAGGACGCTTTAGCTCTCTGCAGTGTCCCCATTCTGCCAGCCTCCTCTTTGTCACTCTGGGGAGGCTGTTCTGGTCCCAGGAGCCAGAAGCATGTCATTGGCTGTTGTTACCAACGGGGCCTTCTGTTCTAGGCAAGGTTCCCCACCAGAATCACCCTTTGAAGAGTGACCAGCTGTAACGGGAACCTTTTCCAAGGCTCAGCTCGTGGCACATTCACACTCATGCCCTTGCCATGTCCAGCCCCAGATGCCTAGTTGAAACCATCCGTCCTGTAGGCTCAGGACCCTCTTCCTGAACCTCCCCTCCCTTTCCTTCCTCTCTTCTCTTAACGTTCTTCCCACGCTCTTTTTTTCCTGTTTCCTTTTCCAGTTGAACAGTAATTAGCTCTCATGGTTTTTCCAGGTTGAGGGCCTGAATGATTTGGGAGAGCTCTAGGACTTTCTTCCTGCAGAACAGGTGCTCAGGGCCTGGTCTGGGTCTGGAAACATGGCCTTCCAGGAGGGTTAGTGCTCGTTTACGACTAAGAGCCTGTGAGGAACCTTAACCCACACTTGCTTAGAAATAGCAGCAGGAGGTCTTCCTCGTGTGGAAACAAGTCACTCATCAGCTTCGGCAAGGTCTGGGAAGGTGTCCTGACTGGCCCCAAGCTCTTTTCTGGACCCAGAGGTCTTTCTGTGGGAGTCAGCGCTGTCCTCTCAGGACACAGCAAGGGCTTGGGGTGGATGTGGGCAGGCCTCCAACGTGGTCCTGGCGCGCTAGTGTTTCCCTCTCCCTCCTCTCATCGAGTGGGCATCTTGTAGAGGCTGTTCCTGACCTGTCTTGTGGCCATGATGGGGGAAGATGACCTGCCCCTGCCTTGCAAAAGGCTCCCTGGGTGGCCTCCCTCTTGACAATGGGTGCAGAGACAGTCTCAGATCGTGTGTTTTCTGTGCTTTAATAGAATCCCAAGGGCATTTGCTCTTCCCTACCAAGTGCCCAGTGTGGTCAGGGGCTGGGGACATTGCTGCCGTGGGCCGCTCAGCCCCGTCTATGTGTGGGGATGTGAGGTGCAGTGTGCGTCCCCTGCAAGGCTGTGATGGGGGCTCTGGCGGGTGTGGGCGGCCTCCCCACCATGGGAGAGGGTGGGGCTCCAAGGCGAGGCCTGCTGCACACCGCCAAGATGCAGAGTGTCCCTTAGACACCGGACCCGTCCTCTTGCCCAGACGATGCACTCAGAAGCAGATGGCGGGAGGGTTCCTGCACCTGGCCTGGTGGGCCCTCAGGGGCACAAGAGCGGCTGACACAGCCAGCGCCCGGCATTCCCTGCTTCTCCACCCACACCTCGTCCTCTACTGGTCACGCCTTTTGGGAAGAGCCACTGAACCGGGCCTTGGCAAGGAGTGCTGGTGCCCCCTGCCTGGAGAAGGTGTGCCTCCGTGGGCGCCCTTGTGCTGGGACCTGGCAGGGACCCTCCCTATGTGCATGCTCTCCTCTGCCAGCCTTACTCACAGGGGCCGTGGGGGCTCCACCAGAGTCTGGACCCGCACACAGGGCATCAAGGCCTGGGTGTGCTGATGGCCTGCCCATCACCTGCAGCATGGACCTGAGTTCTGCCGTGTTTTCATGAAGCCGAAAAGGAATGGAGCCCCAGGAGGCCACCAGAGCCCCTGCGAGCCCAGGACGGAGAAGCCCGCTCCTCAGTCTCGGCGCTTAGCCCTCCGGAGAGCAGGGACAGGGCTCTTGCTAGTGTGGGCCATGAGGGTGGTCAGCAGGGCCTTCTGGGCTGAGGAGGGGCAGCGGGGCAGCGGCGGGGCCTTGGGCTCAGTGGAGAGTTGTGTGAGGTGTACCCTGATGTGTCTGAAGGACTCCGTGGCTGCAGCAAGGAGCCAAGCCCAGTAGCTCGCTCCCTGGGACCTTGGAGGATGCAGAGACACAGAGTGTCCCAGCAGGACCCATGTACCGGTTGGGGGTTTGTGTGAAAGGGCTGAGGCCCACCTGCATGGAGGTGCTGGGTGGTGTCTCCTATCATGCAAACATATTGATGTAATGTGGGAGGGTTGGGATGTGAGCACACCTGAGCAGACCAGGAGCCACCATAACCTCATGGGGTTTGAGTCACCCCTGAATCCAACGGCAGGGTGATTGGACTGTCTGGCCTGCTGGCAGGCCGGGGATCTCCCACGTGTGGCCCACAGGACAGGGAGGAAGAGGAGGGCTCGAGACAGACAGTGGGATTGGAGAAGGAGCTGGTGGGATGGGCATGGCCCCCCTCCGTGTTGCTACACCAGCTCTGTGCGTCCTCGGATGGGAACGGGCAGTGTGGTCCTGCTGGGTTCTAGGAGGCAGCTGGAGAGCCGTGGGGGGCGGCCTTTGACTGTGCCGGGAAGATCCTGAGGAAGGGTGTGGGCATAGCACAGGGGCCTGAGGCCCAGAGAGCTCTGCTGACTGAGAGGAAGACACCTGTGCACTGTTTCAGTGGACGCAAGTCCCCATAGCCCTCTCGGGGCCACTTTCATATTGGGAAACGGCCTCAGTTCCCACGGTTTCTTCTCTGTGTGAGGATGAGGACTGATCAGTGAGACTCCGGTTGTGAGCCCCAGGGTCTCGCCCGGTCCCACAGGGTTGGAGCCGCATCCTTCCACCGAACAAGGTACAGAGTGGCAGACCTGATCCAGAGGTTTCTGGTGGACCCACTCGCAGAACCGGGCAGCCCTCCCCATTCTGGCACCAGCGGAAACTCACTCATTCTTCCACTGTGGACTTTCAGGGAAAAGCAATTTTTTTTAAAAGATTTTATTTATTTGACAGAAAGAGATCACAAGTAGGCAGAGAGGCAGGCAGAGAAAGAAAGTGGAGGAAGCAGGCTCCCCGCTGAGCAGAGAGCCCGATGCAGGGCTCGATCCCAGGACCCTGAGACCATGACCTGAGCCGAAGGCAGAGGCTTTAACCCACTGAGCCACCCAGGCGCCCCAGGGAAAAGCAATTTAAGAAAACTCATACTTGTGTATTCAAGTGTAATTTTCACTTTCCACGAGATACGTTTGTCAAACACTCTGGATGCATCAGGCTGGGCTTCTGTGTTGGGTGTCCCCTTCCTCACCCCGGGCCAGTGAGGATCAGCCTCTGGCCCTGTGGATCTGGACTCACGGAGATGCGCGACTCTAGGTGATGACGCCGTGGGTGGTGTGTCCTGGCTGCCCAGCAGACAGCAGTTCATTGGCTCAGGCAGCGGCCGTCCTCCATGAAAACAACCCCTCCTCCTCCTGGTCACATCAAGGAAGGGGAGCCCGTCTTAGCTGTTAGGTTTGCCATTCTGAATGCTGTCTAAAGGCCCATATGTGTTCTGGAACCTTCTAGTCCAGCCTAGAACCCTGTAGAAGGCCAAAGTGGGAGCCCATCTTTCCTGCAGTGGAGATGAGCTCCTGTCTTGGCCTCCTTGGGCCCCTTGGGGAGACTGGGTGGCACCGTTCTGAAGGCTGGGCGTCATGGCAGCAGGCCGGCCAGACACGCATGCCATTTCCGAGACCAGTGCTGAGGAGGTGGTGGGCCCGCTCAGGGACTGGGGACAGAGGGGGCCCTTTTCCGGTCAGGCATCCTCCCTGGCTCTGGTTCCAGCTCCTCTGTCCTCCGCAGGTGCCCCACCCCCGGCTGTGACGGCTCCGGCCACATAACAGGGAACTACGCCTCACACCGAAGGTGAGCTGTGCCCCGGGGCGCCAGGACCGATGGAGTGGCGGGGGTGGGGTCTCTTCTGCAGACAAAGCTGCCGTGCTCCCGATGGGACAGTGACATTGCTGGCGGCTGGAGCCGGGCTCATCTCCGTCATCAGAACTCATCTCCTGAAGCCTGCTCAGGCCGCCCGTGCTGCCAGACCTAGAGGGCTCCTGGTGACACCGCCTGCCTTGGCCCCTGCCCTGGAGAGCGCTCCAGGACAGAAGCTCCCTGGGGACCCGTGGGGCTGCCAGTCCCAGAGCAAGAGGGGCGGGGCGGACGGGCTGAGAGGTTGCTGCTCTGGGGCCACCATGGCTTTCCTTCCTCTTTCAAAACCAGCTTGTCAGGCTGCCCTCGGGCCAAGAAGAGTGGAGCCAGGGTGACGCCCACGAAGGACGACAAGGAAGACCCCGAGCTGATGAAGTAAGTTGGGGTCTTACTGACTCCCGTGGGGGGGGGTTTGCAGAATTGGGAGGTTCCTGTCTGTTTTAATTGTGAAAAGCTCCTTCTAGGCTCCTGTTTCATGAACACGGCTGGCCAATGACATGCCCGTTCTTACAGAAGCTCTCCTACGGTGTGTGTGGGCACCTGGGAAGCTGGAGCCGTGCGTGTTGTATCGAGGACATGCACAGGCACTGCTCCTGCCTATGCGCCTCACATCTGGGGGGGTCTGGTGGGGCCAGGAGAGGCAAAGGGCCTTGCTGCCCGTGGACCTAGGGGGCCACCTGGACGCGGGCTCAGGGCATGGGTATTGAAACCTGCCCCGCTGTGGTCTTCTGTGCAGGGAAGCGACAGGTGCAGGAGTCGGGGAGGAGAGGGTGGTTAGAAAGATGATCAGTCTTCAGACCGGATGTGTCTGCACACTCATACACCAACGCAGGGAGCTGGTATGGAAAGAGGGATCCGAGGAGGGTCACCCTGAGCTGGGACCTCAACACTCCTGAGAGGAGGACCAAGGACATCCTGGGCCTTACATGCTCAAAGTCCTTGATACCCTCTCCTGGCCGCTCCCTGGGGGCGCCTACCTTGTCATCAGGGGCGGTGTGTGGACACTGACTCCGTGAGAGTCCCACTTGGCAGGGCTTGTGTTGCTGCAAGTTTATGTTTGCAGAAGGGAACTTGCCCCCGAGCCTCCCACTTTCCGGTAGAGGCAAGGCTGGGCCACAGGGACACACAGAGTGACCCATCATTCACATTTCCCAGGACTTTCAGAGCTGACAGTGGACAGAGCATTCGGTCCCCTTGCCAGCTGAGGGGTGGAAAGGAGGGGTTCTGGCTGGTGCAGACCTTGGGGCTGGCTTGGTCAGGACATAGCCAGGCAGGTGCACAGAAAGCCCAGCTGCCCGGTTGTGTTGCCTTTGGGCCAAGAGTAGCTGGATGCTCTTGGAGGAGAGCATGTGGAGGGGAGCAACTGGGACCAAGTCAGTGGCTCCTCCTTGGAGCTCAGCCCAGCTGCACCCAAACATCTGCTTGGCCACAGAGGATAGACCCGAGTGACCACCAGCACACCCTTCCAGGGGCTGGCCCCACCAGCTGTTAGGTGTGAAAAGCTGTGGCTTGTTTCTTTAACTTAGTGTTTACAATGAAAAGACAATGCATGCTGACTCAAAAATGCAAAGTATGTGGACATTGGTGTCATGAATGCAGCCACTAAAATGCTAGCACGAAGGAAGAGCATCTGTCTTTCTGGGAAGCCATGTAAACGCAAGCCGCTCTGGAGGTAGACAGGGTCTGCTGGTGGGTCGCGATAAGTGAATTGTGCTGCATTTGCAAATGATGAAAATCACAATCAGCATTTTTCAAGTTAACGGGAAAAAATGGTTTTCCTCCTGCTAATGTGCTGTCAACTTTGCTTTTTAAATAACAAGATTTTTGCAGCCAAGTGGAGAATATGACTTAGAAGCAGGTCAGCATTTACAGGACGGCCGGACGTTGAGAATGGCTCCATGGCAAGGCGGGGGAGGGCCCCCTCCCCAGCCACAAACCCTCACCGTACTTACAACTGAATGCCATCTTCAATCAGGTTCTGCAGCCTGGCGGCTTTCCTGGGCATGGGCTTGCTTGTGTCACTGTGGAGGGCTGGTGGGGGAAGAGTCCCCTTTTAGGACACCTGTGTCTGCATCCTTTGAGAATACGTCCTGTCAGCACACGGAGGTAAATCCCTTTGGCCAAAACAAAATCAGTGGCCTTACAAGTCTGTGGGTGTGCCAGAGTGCGGTTGTCATCGGGGGCTGATAGAGAGCCCCCGCCCCCACCACCGTCCCCAGCCACATCTGCAGCTAACAAAGAGGGGTCCTGGTGGTCCCACTGCCAGCTCACCTGGGAGGCACAGAAGCTACCTGACCTGGTGCCCCACACGCATCTTGACGTGAGCTCACCTGGCAGCTCTGAAGGTCTGGACACTGGATGTGGAGGGAAAGCAAAGCAGTGTTACTGTCGACATGTCTGAAGCACTCACTGTGAAGGCGTTCCCGGAATCTCTCCTGATGAGGAGGGTTAGGGTTTTGCAAAGAATATGAGTAAACAGAATTCAGACTCAACCGTGTGTTGTAACCTCGAAAAGTGGCCTCTCATCTGGTCTCTTGATGCTGTGCTCTGGGGGGCTCAGAGCTGTGTCAGGGTCCTCTGGGCCCCCACAGCTGGGCGGTGTCCAGGTGTGAGGGGCATACATGGAGTGCAGCCTCCCTAAGCACCTTACTGGGCCCGTGGCAGTGTCTCTACTCTGGACTGATTGCTGAGATGACCCTGACCGGCTCTGTGGCCATCCCGCCTGTCTGAGGCCCACGTGGCTGGGAGGAAGAAGAGAGAGGGATGGGCACCAAGAGAGGGGACAAGTAAGGACAGATCCAGGCCAAGGAGGCTGGGAAAATGTCTACAGTGGCTACCTTGGGAGCAAGGCTACAGTGCAGGGGCCACTTTTGGGCAGCAAGGCCCTGTCCCCTCACCTGCTGTGTCGGGAGCTCTGGGATGGCCCACGCCCCGCAGAAGACTTCCTGCCTTTGACTTTCCCACCCCAGGGACCACCATCTAAACTGGGGGAACATGTCCCTTTTCAGGGTCCTGTGTGTTTGACAGGCTTGCAGCCCCTAAGAAGTGGGTAAAACCAAATGGCCAATTACACAGGCCTCGTTTGCTGGAGGGAGAAAACCGAGAACTTGGCAGGGGCAGGATCTCGTCTTCGGCCAGTTGTGGGTTCCTGGGGGTCCCAAGCTCAGAGCCCATGATCCCGAAATGCTGGTGCTTGGAAGGTATGGCGGGGACTTCCTGGTCCAGGTCCCTCCCGAAGGCCATGAGGTCGGATGCCCGGAGCCCCCCCACATTAGCCCGTTTTCTGTGGTGCACGGATCCCGACGGCAGCATGGCAGGGTGGGGGGGGGTGGTGGTGTTCACTCTGAACCTTCTAAAGTTACCTCACCGGTTCCTGGGGCCTGTGTTATTTCCTCAAGGGCTTCTCTCCTTGTCCCAGAACAGCCTGAACAACAGAAAATGCCATTTCAAGCCGGCCTCGGGCAGGAGTCACGACGGAACGTCTGAACTGAGTCTTTCTTGCATGAGCCCGGTGGCCTGGCTTCTTCCTTCCAGAACACGCATTTCAGATGTGGCAAAGCAAAGCTGGGACATCTGTGGACATCATGCCACAACAGTCTCATTCTGGGGTGCTGTGGGGTGAGGGGCCCCAGCTGTCCCCACACTGCGTGGCTGCAGGTGCACTTGTGACCTTCTGGGACCCCCAGGATCCCCTGGTGCTGTGCCTGGTGCAACCCCCAGGAGTGGCCTCCACGTTGCTGGGGTGATGTAGACTTGATGTAGCAGCAAGGTCTAGGTGTAGACCCAAAGGCTCCAGAGAGCTAGCCTAGGGCCCAGGGGCATCACGGCTCCTGGGTGCTGGGGAGAGAGGGTCGCTGGTCACCTTCCGGGGGTGCAGGGGTGTGAGGTTGCAGCTGGAGAGGGAACATGGTCCCTGCTGCTTTCCTGTCTGGTTGGGATGGCTTTGGGAATTGCTCGGACAGTAGGAGTTTATCCAGGAGCCCCCAGCAGTCTCAGCGTCCAGCTTGGGAGAGTCTCTGGGTGTTTCCCCCCCTTTTCCAGTGCCCTGTGCTCACCTCTGACCCTTTTGTGCCAGGTGCCCTGTTCCCGGCTGTGTGGGGCTCGGTCACATCAGTGGCAAATACGCATCCCACAGAAGTGCGTCAGGCTGCCCATTGGCTGCTCGGAGGCAGAAAGAGGGTTCCCTTAATGGCTCCCCCTTTTCCTGGAAATCACTGAAGAACGAGGGGCCTACCTGCCCCACTCCGGGCTGTGACGGCTCTGGCCACGCCAACGGTAGCTTCCTCACCCACAGGAGGTAATGGCCCCACACATCCTGGGTCTCGTCGGGCAGGCTCCTTGGGATGGGCCAGACTAGGGCTCAGTTGTGACCTACAGTTTCTCCAGGGAAAAGCAAGGCCCAGCCTGGTAGCCGACTGGGGAAAGCCATGGACGATGTGTTGGGACCAGACCATGGTGTTTGTGACACGTGTCACCCCATGAGGCTGCTGTCAGGAGTCCCCCAGCCCCATCCCAGTAGCGTCCCTTTAGTAAGAGCAAGCAGAGCCCTGAGTCTGGTGTGCGCGTTCTGGAAACAGGCCGCTGGCTTCTCATGAGAGGCTCTGTCACACCTCATGACCCTCCCGCTGGGGCCTCTTCTTGGAACTTTGGGTTGAGGCCTCTGCCTGCTGTGGAAGGGACATGGTGACAAGAGATCTCCCTGCCTGGGCTCTCGCTTGTCCCCCAATACCTGCTCCAGGGCTGGGGGGCCTCAGAGCCCCCATTCTCCTCCTCTGGGTGCCAGGCAGCTGAGGTGTTGACCAAGGCGCAAGGGGTTCCCACACAGTCCTTCTTCGTCTTTCTTTTGTTCTGCCCTTGTCTCTCCACCTAGAAGATTAATTAGCTCATTTGTTCCGCAAGCCTTCACTGGGGGTCCATACCAGGCCCAGGCCCTTAGACAGAGCCGGGAACAAGGGTGGATTTGGGCCAGGCGGGTGGGGCAATGATTCTAAGCGAACGATTGAGTGAGGTACTGAGGACGGCAGAAGGGGGAGGTGCTGTGGGGAGGATAGTAACTGGGAAGACTGAGGAAGGCATCTCTGAGAAGGGGATAAGGAGCTGGCCCCACACCATCTGGGGACGAGCCTTTAGGGCTATGGCCAGAGCTGGGAAAGGCATGGATGCTGAATAAGGAGCATATAGCTTGGGGGCTAGAGCCAGGGAGCAGAGAAATAAAAGAAGTAACTGAGAAAGTTCCAAGCCAGGATCCTACCAGGCTGCCAGCCAGCAAGGACTTGGCTTTCGTTATGATGTGTCATCTTGGACTGGACCTTGGTGTGTGACTTTGCACTGGTTTTTGGTGTGTGACCTTTGCTTCCAGCTTGTCTGGCTGTCCCAGAGCGACCTTTGCTGGAAAGAAGGGAAAGGTCTCAGGGGATGAGGGTCTCAGCACCAAGTTCAAGACAAGTGATGGTAAGTCCCTGAGGCTCCTCCGAGGGACCTCCGTGGCCTGGGCAAGGAGCAGTGCTAGTGGGAGGGCTAGGGAGGCGGAGTCCCTCCTGGAACGAGTGGAGACAGACCCCTGACCTGAGCGACAGGTCTCCCAGCCTCAGCTCTGAAGCCCTGACTGCTTGGAGTCTGGGCTCCTGACCCTTAAGTGGCATGCTTGCTCTCACCTGAGTATTGGTAAATGTTGGCATCAGAGAACCCTGATGGCAGCAGCAGAAGCCACGTTCTTGGGGTTTGTGGAGTCGTGAACTCAGTTTCAAGGAAGAAGGAAGCTGAGGAAATTCAGCACCACCTGGAAGACTTCCATCTTCTTCCTAGCGATTAATACCTGACAGAGAGATTTATACTCTCCTACCCATCACCTAGGGTTGGGGGCAAATGTAGACACATGGCCACTAGTCTCCAAGACCAACTTTTCCAGCATAACATGTGGGATATGAGCTGCCCAGCATGCTAGGCTGGTCGCCTCTGCTTGGAGAGGGTCCTCAGTTCCACCTAGAAAACAGGCCTCCACTGCACCCCCACATGCTGGCCTGGGTGTAAAGCCAAGAGCCACAACCAAGGTTTCTCTCTGGAGCAGTACTGGAGAATGATGAGGAGATCAAGCAGCTGAATCAGGAGATTCGTGATCTGAATGAGTCCAACTCTGAGATGGAGGCCGCCATGGTGCAGCTGCAGTCCCAGGTGGGTGGCATAGCTGCAGGTCCAGGTGCA
>NW_019154090.1:15944-41906 GCF_002288905.1 Enhydra lutris kenyoni | reverse complement strand
GTCCCAGGTGGGTGACGCACCTGCAATCCCAGGTGCAGTCCCAGGTGCGGTCCCAGGTGGGTGACGCACCTGCAATCCCAGGTGCAGTCCCAGGTGGGTGACGTAGCAGCAGCCCCAGGCACAGTCCCAGGTGCAATCTCAGGTGGGTGGTGTTGCCACCTGCCACCCCCTCAACCCAAGGGGTCCTTGTACTCTCAGCCTCCTCTTCCATGAGAGAGCTGAGCTCCTCATCAAGGTCACTGTTAGGCTCAGGGACACTCAGAACAAGCCACACCTGCCAGCTTCGATAGCTCTTCCAGCAGTAGGGGTCCTGAGGTGCCCACGCTGGAGGTCCCATCAGGGTTAGTGGTCCCATCGGGGTTGGCTGCTGGCCCTGTCAGAAGGAATAGTATCACGGGGTGGGTTCTGAGGGCTGGGCCGGAGCCTGATTCTACCCCAAGACTGCCATATAGCAGCCTAGTGACCTGGCAAACCTGTTATCAGTTTGTACCTTGATGTCCTTACTGGTAGAATGGAGGTGATAATAGAAATCAACTCTGTGAGGTTGTTGGAAGAGAAATGCGTTTCTATGGGAATGTGTCTGTCCCCGAAAGAGTCACTATTGCTGTGCGATAAGGTTACAAATTACTTCGAGTATGTGCAGCATATCTCTGTGATTTCCCCAGAATGAACACTGGCCATCAGAAAAAAACAAAAAACAAAAAACAATGAGGTTCTTATTTTGGAAAGAAGCCCCATCCTTAGCTGTTGAATAGGGGGCCAGAGCAGAGCTGGGGGCACAGAAGAAGGGGCCCCACATAGCTCTGTCCCTTATGGCAGTGACAGAGGGACAAGGAGGTGACCGGACACTGCAGGATCTGAGGGCAGAAAGGACAGATGGGAAGGTGGGGAGGCCCCTTCCCAGAGGCTGCAGTGGGACATACTGGAGGCCCACGTGTCTTGTTATGCTGTTCCTTCTACTGGCCAAGAGGCTTTTATGCTGGACTCGGAAGCCTAGATAAAAATAGCATCAGCCCACAGAGATCAGGAAGGATTTTCATTCTGCCATGCATCATTTTCCCTCAGGCTCATGGGCAGTAGAAGGAGAGGAGTTACTGGGGCGTCTCTGGGTGCTGAGACACATCACTGTGGAACTGTCACCCTCTGTCTCTCACTGCTCTCTCTCTTCCCCAAACCTTGGGGGCAGCTCCTCTGATTTCTTTTCTTTTCTTTTCCTTTACTTTTCTTTTCTTTCTTTTCTTTTCTTTTGTCCTTTCCTTTTCTCTTTTCTTTTTTCTTTTTCCTTCCCTTCCCTTCCCTTCCCCTCCCTTCCCTTCTTCCCTCCCTCCCTCCTTCCTTCCTTTTCTTTTTTTGTCTTTCGCTGATTTCCACCTTTTTATTCCCTAGCATTTTTTGGACTGACTCAGAGCCCTCTTTCCTCTGGAGGGAGTTTTCATTCCTATCCTCTGCAGAAAGGCTCGGGCAAAGAGAAGGCAGACTCTTAACTCCTACTCAAACTGTTTTGAGCCAAGGACTTGTTACCAGGCGATGAAGCACAATGTTTCCCAGCCGTGTGGTTGGAAGAAAGCACCCCGCTCCATGCATTGTCCCCTAAAAGTCAGCTCACCTTCCTGCACCTAGGGCATGGTGCAGTGAGTCACACTCAGCCACTGCCTGAGCTCCCTTGGGATGCAGTCAGGTTGGGAGCTGCCCTCCCAAGCAAGTCTTCTCCAGACCGGGCCCCAGGCAGGCTTCCCACCTTCCCCATACCAGCTGTGAACCTCTGCCTAGGGTTGCGCTGACCCTGAGATGCCCCAGGGCAGGCAGGACTGGCCGTGACCGTCAGCCCTGTTGTCGCTGTCCCTTCGAGGGTGTGCTGGAGGGGTCATTGAGGGGCTCTGCTCAGCTAGGACTAGCAGAAAGAGAAGCTTGCCTTCCACAGCTTTGTGAAGGCATTTTGTTGGTCTTTCTGGTGGGAGGAAGACCCAAAGGTGGCCACATTACTGGTGGGATGCAGTATTCCCATTACAGACAAGGAGGAAGAAACATGGTGAACTTCAATAGCACAGTGGGCGGTGGGCTGGGACATGAGCCCAGGGTGCTTCGGAGTCTGTGATCCTCCCTGACCCTGCAGGACAGAGGTGGCTCAGAAGGCTGTGGCTCCACACGGCCCCTGGCTCCATCACCGCATCCCTTCCTGCATCCAGGGACCAGGGGCCCAGCCTCTTTGCCCGCTCCCAGAGAGGCATGAAGTGTGACACAGATGGCATGCTGGGTGTGTCCGGGGAGCACGAGAGGGACGTGGTCCATGGGACTCCCACAGCAGGAGGCATTTCCCATCTTGCTCTGGTGCAGATCTCCTCCATGGAGAAGAGCCTCAAGAACATTGAGGAGGAGAACAAGCTCATCGAGGAGCAGAACGAAGCGCTGTTTCTGGAGCTGTCGGGCCTGAGCCAGGCCCTTATCCAAAGTCTCGCCGACATCCGCCTTCCGCACATGGTGAGCAGGACGTGGCCCTGCGGGCACACTGCCGAGCTGGTGGCTGAGCCCCAGGACTCTGGGGGAGGTGAGGAGGGCAGGGCACCCCTCTGCGTCTGGGGTCCTGCCTGAAGGGCCCCAGTCCAGGCGCTCGGCCCCCCAGGCTGCTGGCCGTGGAGGCTCTCCATCTCCTGAGGGCTGTGGGATCTGCAGCCGAACACTCATGTTTGTTTCAGCCGTAGGGTGCTGGTGGTGCCCCTGGAAGGCCTGGGCTTGTCTCAGGGGGCATGCCGTGTTCACCCATAGATTGCTGTGGCTTCTGAAAATCACGGACCCATTGTACGGGTGGGGCTTTCTGACCCACTTCTGTTCTCCAGGAGCCAATATGTGAGCAGAATTTCGATGCCTACGTGAACACCCTCACTGACATGTACTCCAACCAGGAGTGCTACCAGAACCCCGAGAACAAGGACCTCCTGGAGAGCATCAAACGGGCTGTGAGGGGCATCCAGGTCTAGAGCTCATCATCCAGAAGCCACCCCACCAATCAGGACACCTGGGGCACCCCGACTTGGCTCCATCGATTACCTCCCTTGCCCTGCCCCCGCGGTGGAGACGCCCAACTTGCAGTGGCCAATCTGCAGCCCAGGGCGGGCTCATCCGAAGGGTGCCTGGAAATCCGTGTCTTTCTCACCGTGCTTGCCAGGCTGGAGGCCTCGACCTGCCCACACGAGTGCAGGGCAAGGCACGGCGTATTACAAAGCGATTTATTTTTGTTTTTTGAAAGAGATCTGAAGGGCAGCTCCAAGTCTCCAGTGGAAGCTCATGGACAAGGTTCTCAGGGAAGTTTCAGACTTTGCAACCACAGTACTCCTTCGTCTGTCGAGGCTGGGAGGGTAGCCGTGGGCACGGGGCGGGTGGTGTGGGTGACACGCCAGCCTGGAGCGCGTGGCCAAGGGTGCGCGTCTGCTCGGTGAGGTCCATGTGGCAAGTGTGTTTTCTGTTTTCATTTAATTTAGTTTTGTCTTAAGGACGGAATAAAGCACCGTTCCAGTGGGTTAGAAATAGACCGGCAGCCCATGGTCAACGCGAGGGCTCTAACCTGGGATGCGCCTGGATGTTCCACAGGAGAGCACCTCACACGTCTCGGGGGGTGGCACCTGCACAGACACGTACAGCTCGGGGTCACGCTCCCTCTCGGGGCTGCAGCCTTCGGATCCAGGGCTAGGTCAGGGCCAGGGTCTCCGGCTCTCTGTGTGTCCACCGTGCCCGTGACCTGTCACTGCCGCATTACCCAGGTCACGGCTGAGCTCGAATGAGGTGGGGACGGCGTCAGCAGGGTCAGGGATAGATTCCTAATTTGGAGACCACCGAGATTCATTTCTTTTAAGATCCATTCATTCAAGATGAGAAAAAAAATTTTACTAGAAAGTGTTAAACGCGATGTCCCCAACATGTAAATAGAGTCCAGATCGGTTGTGACTACAATTCGTTAGTATTTAAACGTAGAGAATTGCACTTCCTGGAAGAAATAAAAAAGTAGTTAGTTTAATTATTCTGTAAATTATTTAATTTTGTCAAGATGTAAGTATTTATATTCACAACCTCTTATGTTAACATTTGCTATTTATTTAACTTTTTATTTATTAATTTTGTACTATTACAACTAGACCCCACGCCAGGACACCACGAGAGGGAAATCAATGAAATCAAGGCAAAATCCATGATTGGACTATAAGAAAGGTCACAAAAAAAGTGTTGCTCTAACTTCTATATATAGAAGTCTTCTTATAATTTTGATGCAACCAACTTATTTTTTATATATTTTGTTATTTATTCTTTTAATAATGGAATTTTTAAAAAAGTATTTTGTAACTGAGGAATTTTGATAATTTGGGGATATTTTTCCCTGGGTCCAGTGGAAAGAAAGACTTTCTGGTTTTCTTTGTCCCTTTGGTTCCTTTTGTTTCAGGCACGGCAGCAGCCCGTGGCGCGCCGCACTGTTCATGTACTTCAGTGTAGCGCAGGTGTGTGCGCTCCGGCGTGCTCCTCGTGTGGCGTCTGTGCTGGTTCTCCATGGCTGAGTCGTGCTGCTGAGAAGGAGTGCTGGCCGCACGTGGCACCGAGCAGCTCCCACTCACGGGCCCCCTGCCCCTCTGGCAGCTCCGATACTGTGATCCCCTTCCTCAGGAAATGCGTGGAACCCACAGCACAGCACTTCTCGGCGTGTTTGCAGGGTGATTTCCTAATAAAAGTCCACTCTGACTGTACACAGGAGCGGTGTGTGCTATGACGCCGGCCTCTGTCTCCTTCTTCCATCTGGTTCTCTTTTTGCTACCACATGTGGCACCAACATCTTTCCCCTGAGGTGTGGTTCTGAGAGGTCTAAGTCACAGTGCCCTGCCCCTTCCCACGTGACTGAACACGTGCAGTGCACCACTTTCTCTTGGGCTCAGAGCGAATTCTCCCCATTGAGGCTGTCAGACTGGGTTGGGGGGTTGGGGATATATTCTGGCCACAAAGAGGAAGCCATCTGCAGTAGGAGAGAGTGTGGACATTCTGGAGGGAAGCAGAGCTGAGAAATGGAGAGATTCCTGTGGAGGTGGAAGGAGGATGAGAGAACGCTTATCCTTTCACAGTTCCTGGATCCAGCCATAACTGAAGGTTGCCCACCCTTGAACTTTGCAGTTATGTGGAGCGATGAACTTCCCCTTCCCCTCCTCCCCTCCTCCTGTTCTTCCTCCCCTCCCCCCTTCTTCTTTCCCTTGTTGCTTAAACTCTTGTGTTTGGCTTTTTGGCCTTGCGTGGCAGCTCACTGTTTTCACGCTTTAGTGTTGGGTGGGGCTCCGGCTCTCACAGGGCGAGCCTCAGGTTTGGAGCTTCTAACCTGACTTAGGTTTGGATATTCAACCTGATCTGTCAACCCCTTTGACCTCCCTGGGAATCTGGCCCCGAAGGCCCACCTGGAGCTCCCATCTGACCTGACAAAGGACAATTCTTAGACATTCTGAGCCTGATTTCCAAACCCTTTCTGAGTCAGACAGGGTCCAGGATACCTGGGGACATCTGGTGTGTCTGGAAGGCAGCTAATCCTTAGGAGAGATGCCGTGGGCCTTCCCTGCTCCCCAGACCCACCTCTCCACCCCTACTCCTTACTGTCTTTGCCTCTCTCTCTTGCCTCTTGGGTCTACAATGTGCAGGCCTCTGAAGCCTGGCCTCTTCTGGAAACTTCTATGGCTCCATCCTCCCTTCCTCCACGGGGCCACCTTCTCATCTGCCTGTGGCCCCTTCCCGGTTTCTGTCCCAGCCTGCACCTGCTCCTGTGGATGCTGGCCCCCTGCGTCCTCCTCAGAAGCTGCCCCAGTCCACATCCTGGCCTCCCTTCTTCCCTGAGTCAACATCCCCACAGCTCGTGTCTGCCACGTGCAGACAACTCCCACACTGTTTCCCAAGCCTGTTTTCCCCAGTTGTAGCACTTTCTGGGACTCCATCTGGATGTCCCACAGGCCAGAGTACATGTACCCAGCTGACCACATTAGCCCACTGATGGCTCCCACCCTGACCCTCCCCAGGCCGGCGAGATACGAACCACCTCCAGCTGGAGAGCTCACGACCACACGCGAGCCTGCAAGAGGGGCTGTCGTCACACGGCTGTGTCACCGTGGAACCCCGATCCGGGCCACCCGTGGGGCCTACCCTAGTGAGGGCAGCGCGTGACTGCAGGGAGAACAGGTGGGGATTTGGGTTATGTGTCTAGCTGAGCGGGGATGCAAGATTATGGCCCCAGCCATGCCCTGTCTCTCACAGGGGACGGTGAGGACACGGTGACTGCTGAGAGCCAGGGGAGCCCCTCCTACTAACTGAGGTGTCTGCTGGGGCTGGTTCTGGCTCCTGAGGGCTGGCCACTCCCCACAGCAACATCTTGAGCCAGTATAGGTCTTTGGGGCACCCCGGGAGCCCCACAGGACTGCAAGAGCTGGTAAGGTCTCAGCCACTTCCAGGATGAGGGGTGGAGGGGGAGGGGCAGGAAGGCCCATAGACCCACCCTGCTCCCCACGTGGGACCATAGAGGAGGAAAGTACAGCTCCCTCCCGGCACCCAGCCATCGAACACCCCTCATCGGACCTGCCCATCGCTGCTCAGAGGGTACCTCTGCCAAATTGGACACATTTCTGCCCGTGTCTTTCACACGCTGTCAAAAGTGTTTTCCTTGTATTTAATTCTGTCGCAGTTCTCTCTGTAGAACTTGTCAAAACAGCAAAGGAGAAATGTGGTGCTGTTTATGGAGAGACGGTAAGGAATCCACCCAAAGCCCACCTGCTGTATCGCGAAGACCAAGCAGAAGTGCGTTCAAGTCCTACACCATGCCCCCTGGGCTACTGCCTGGGACCCAAGCAGGGCTTGATCATCCAAGACCCCATCAGGCACCAAACCTGGAAGGTCTGTCAGTCTCAGCTGAGTCACCCCACACAAAACCCTGCCTGGCTCAGCCCTGAGCAGGTACAGGAGGGAAGTAACGACGAACCCCTTCTCAACACCGTGGCAGAGGGTTAGGGTTGCCTCCATCATACAGACCGGGAGACTGAGGCCCAGGAGGCTGCCCAGGGTCACACAGAGGATTGGCTACGCAGTCAGGACTGACATCAGGCCTCTGAGCCCTGGGGTCTGTCCTCCTCGGGGTCAGCTCAGCTGAGCTCCATGGAGCAGTCAGACCTAGCGGGTGTGGAGGAGCCGGAGGAGAAGGCAGGAGCCCCCAGGAAGAATCTCTCGAGGCGCAGTGTGGACAGACAGGTCTCCTAGTGTTGGAACAGTCGGCCTGGTGGACACCACGGCCTTCTGGGAGGCTCTGACCGTTCCCTGAGGTCGCTGGGACCAGATCCAGACTCTGAAGTCTCCTCCAGGTAGAGGCAGGTTCTTCCCCGGTTCTGTGGCTCATCCTGCCTGCAGGGCTGAGTGGGGTGGAGCATGTCCCTGCAGGGGGCTCTCCTTGCCCCCATCAGCTGGGTTGGGCTGCCGGCCTGATTCGCTGTCACTAGAGCTGGCCAGGGCTCTTCCACAGGGTAGTTAGGCTTGTGCAAGATCCCTTTTCTAGACCCCTCAAGGCAGTGTCTTCCCCTGCACACATTTTTGTCAGTAACAGAAAGGACGAAGACATGGTCCTTGTACTGGGGCCACGGTCTCCAGAACATTCCTGATCATTCTCTAGCCTCTAGCATACTTGTACCCTCCTGCTGGTCCCAGAGGGTAGGTGCTGGCGCTCTGTGGGATTTCTGCCAAGCTCAGGTCTGAGGTGGGGCCTGAAAGCAGCTCTGGGATCACTGGGAGAGACCCCCAAGCACATTTCCTTCTTGCAGTGCTGAATCCAGGGGGGCCTTTCTGGGGTTTGGAATCCCCTGACATTGTTTGAGAAATTATGTGTGTATGTGCCGGGGAGCGGGGATCTGTTTCCTGATCCGAAGCCCTCCCATGTTCTTGAGCAGTGAGGAAACTGCCTGACTCATAGTCCCAAAGTGTCCTATGAATAGGACACTCATAATGGCCATGGGCTAGGCCATGAGAAGTTGACTGTCTCTGCTGCCATTTCCCTATCTGTTCTCATCCCCTCTGGGCATGAGGAGACGTGAGACCTGTGTATTCCCCAGAGTGGGGACTGGGTCATTCCGGAACAGCTGAAGTGTTTGGATGCCCCCACTCCCCACTAGCTCGGGGTCCCTGGGAAGCTGCCACAGGGGCATCCGTGAGAGGATCCTGTCACCTTGGTGGTCTGCTTCAGGCCCCAAGGCTCACTCACCACTCGCTTCTCCCAGCCACGGGGGAGCGTCCCGGGGCAGCTTGCAGCCGTGTCCTGATGCCCGAGCAGCCAGCGCCACGCGGGGAGGGCTGCTGCCCCGCACGTTCAGGCCCTCAGTCAGGACTGGGGACCTTCTGACACCGTTCAAGCTCTTCCAGCCTTTACGTGGAGAGTCCCACGGAGCTGCTGTGCTCTTCTGGCCAAGGCTGAGGGTCAGAACTGGTGTGGCCGAAGGGAGATGCCCAGCACGTCTGGGCGGCCCCAGACAGATGTTCTCTCAGGCCGCCTAGCTGCCTCCCTCACCAGCCCGGTACAGAGCCTCAGAGAGCACGCGGGGAGAACGCCAAGCACAGGAAGTGTGCTCTCTGCGGGGGTGGGGGGGCAGGAAATGTGTCTGCGTGGACGAGAGTTAGGGGTGTTGGGCAAGTCCCCTTCATGGGGTCCCCTGGCTTCAGACACTCTTTCTGTCTGTCAGGGGCCATCTCACAGTTGGAGACAGGTCATTTCTAGTCTCTGTGCTTCGGTTTCCCTCTCTGTAAAGGGGTCTCCAACACATAGTGGAAAGCGCTGGCCCAAGCCCCAGGGCAGACACCCTCCCCTGACACTCTGAGGACAGCCTTGAACTCACCTCCCCTTCTCTGCGTCTCCCCACTTGTACCAGCCACCGCTCCTCTCTCTAGGGCTGCTTCTGGTGAGCCGCCCAGCGTCCTGACGTGCCGCCACAGCTGCCGGGTAAGGCCTGGGCTTGTAGGCACCACCCGGGGCCCTCCGGTTAGCAGCCCCACATCTGGGCAGCGGGGGTGAGTACCTCTGCTGCTCCCACCTCTGTGAGCAAGGCTGCAGTCTGGAGTTCCGGAGATCGGTCTCCCCAGACTGCCTCCCTCCTCCAAGGCTGCTGCGCACTCATGTTCTCCCCTCAAGCCTTTCCTCTTGTAAGTTACAAGCTAGGGAGGACAGTCTGAAGGGCTGGCCAAGGGCGAGGGGAACCTTGAACTCTAGGACTCGCAGCTTAAGAAATGTGGGGGTGGCACTTGGGTGGCTCTGTTGGGTTCGTGTCTGACTTGGTTCTGGCTCCGGTCATCACCTTGGGGTGGTGACACTGAGCGCCACGTCAAGCCTGCTTCAGACTCTCCCTCTGCCCCTCCACCTCTAAAGAAAGGGGGTGTCAGCTCCTGGGGTGCTTCCTCCCCAGGTACTGTGTGGGCAGGGCTCCGGACCCTGGTCTGCCGCTACTTCTTTGTGTCCCATGTATGTAAAATACACACACGCACAGGAAGTGGGGTGCGGAGGGGCTGTATTTTGTGGAATTGACGTACTCAGCTGGGGAGGCTAAATCTAAAATCTGCAGGGCAGGGGGGCGGCTGGAGACCAGGAAGGGCTGAGGCTGAGGGATGTCAGGCTTCACTCTGAGGGTCTCAAGTGCTTGGGTTAAGACCCACCCACATCACGCAGGGCAATCTGATCTACTCCGTGCTTGCTCATTTAAATGCTTATCACAGCTAAAAAATACCCCCAGTAGCATCTAGATCGGCGTTTGACGGAACAGCTGGGCACCGAGCCTAGCCAAGCGGACACAGAAACGAACCATCACAGACCTCTTCCCAGAGCCCACACATCACTAACTTCTTACTAAAGTGCTTTAAGACGAGAAATTGTTCTTCTCAGTCATTTGTGGTACAACTGCCCTGGAGTTCACCTGTGCTTTCAGGTAACATCACGCTGCACTCACCCGCAGACTAGGGAGAGCAGAGGAGCGTTCGGCGCGTCTGTGAAGGGCTAACTCCGCCTGCGGGCTGCACAGGGCTTGCGAGGAGGAAGAACTCTTCCTTCCCTTTCTGGGGGATGGGCTGCAGCCTCTCGCCCGAGCAGCAGCCCAGGGGCGACGCCTGGTGGTCAATGTGGTGTCTTGTAACCTGCCGGCCTCCCCGCTCTTGATTCCTTTGTTGGGGACAAGTCTTTGTTCTCTGGGGGCTTCAAATTTCTTCTCTTTATCATTGGTTCTGAGCAATTTGATAATATTGTGCCTTGGTACTTTCCTTCATGTTCCCGTGCTTGGAGCTCATTGAGGGTCAGAGTTTTCATCAAAGTGGGAAAGATTCCAGCATTTCCTCCATTCTTTCCTTCTGTTCCAGCTTGTGCCCCTTCTTTGTGGGACAGTCTTTACTGTGTGTCAGGCCACATGAGGTTGCCCCCCCCGCCAGGTGCCACTGATGCTGTTATTCTCTTTTCACGTTTCATTTGGGGTAGTTTGTGCTGCCGTGTCTGCAACATCCGATCTGCTGCTGATACCGTCCACAGTATTTTTCAGCTCAGACATTGTAATTTCTATTTTTGGAAGTTTTATTTGGGGTTCTCTTGATGTAACCTGTGTCTGCACTTACGTCCTTGTTACGCCTTCTCCTTTATAATCCTGACAGTCTTAGATTGGATGCTAGACGTTGTGAATTTTACCTTGTTGAGTGTTGGGTATTTTGTATTCCTGTAAATATTCTTGAGCTTTGGTCTGGGACACAGTGGCCAGGAAACATTTTGATCCTTTTAGATCTTTCTCTGATATGTTAGGTGGGGTCTGAGCAGGGATCATCCTGTGGCGAGCTGGTAACTCACTCCGGAGGCAAGACCCTCCTGTGCACTCTTCCCACTGTTCCACGAACCGAGAATCTTTCCAGTGTGGCTGCTGGTACCTGATGCCCTCTCTGCCTCGCACAACCACAGGCAGTGTGCCCTCTAACCCTTTTGGACGGTTCTTTCCCTGGCCCTGGGTTGTTTCTGCACACACACATGCTCATTAGTTCTCCACTGAACCCTTGAGGGAGAGCTGCTGCAGGTTCTCAAGTCCTCTCTGTCAATTTCTCCCCATCTGACCCCTGCCCTGCGCCCTCCAGCCACCTCGGTCTCCCTGCCCTCTGGGTTTTACCTCCTCCCCTCAGGGAGTCCTCTAGGCTCTGCGTGGGATCCCCCTCTTGGCCCTGCTGCAGGAAGACACCCGTGGTGGTGAGATGAGGGAACTGGGAGGGCTCAGCCCCTTGGTTTCTCGTCTCTCAGGAGTCCCTGAGCTTTGTTGCACAATGTCCAGGTTCTGAGAATGCTTGCTTCACATAGTAGCCCACTTCTTGGTGTCTCAGGCATGAGAGCAAATCCAGTCCATCTTGGTCAGAGTTTCAGAATTTCTTGGCACATTTCAGTTAGAGATGATGAAAAAAATTCTGGAGATGAATAGTGGTGATGTTTGCACAACAGTGAGAAACGTACTTCGTGCCATTGCATGGCACACTTAGAAATGGCTAAAATGGTAAATTTTATGTTATCTCTCTATTTCCACAATAAAACCATTTTTAAAGGGCCACCTTAACCGAAGAAGTCTTCATGCAGCACATTGAAGACAGTGACCCAACCCACTGCAGGTAGCTCCAGCCACAAGCACCCAGGCACACCCTGACCTCAGGCGTCTACACGACCTCCCCCGTGCCTGGGCTCTCCTCCTCCGGATATGCCAACCACGAGCAGCCCACACATCTCCCAGCCCAAGCCCATACCCTTCAGCAAGTCCCCCGACTCCTGTTAGAGACGCGCTGCAGCCCTCCATGGTGGGCTTGCTACTCACAGATGAGACAAATGAGCTCATCCCGCGCTGGGTGTGTCCGCTGGCCTTTGGCTGGGCACTGACACTTCCATCTGACAGAGAGGGAGCCTCTGAGTGGACTGGGTGCTGTTGGGAAGCAGGAACCTCCCAGGGAGTGGTCTCTGTTAGGCGGGCAGGGTGGAGGGAGGCTCCTCTGCAGTCAGATGCTCTGCCCCTGAGCTCTGCCCCAGAGGGGCTCCTCTGTAACTGATGAAGGAGAAGGAGCAGGGCTCACTGCTGTCAGCTGGGAGAGAGCATGTCTGAGGGTCTGTGGGTGACTCACGGACCTTGTTTTTGTTTGTGCTTGGGCCCAATTATGACGTCTTGTCTCACTGTATCACCACGTGGTGCCTCTGCAAGACTGTTCACGTCCAACAGGGGAGTCCATGGCCTTGCTGTGAGGGCCAGGCTAGCTCCCAGTGTCAGACACCTCTGGGAGACATTCTCAGAGATCATATTAGTATCCACATCGTGGAGATAACCCACATAAAGTGCTTACTGTGGCACTCTACAGAGATAACCCTGATGGTCTAGGGCTGGTGGAGCTGACACAGAGGGGGTGGGGAAATAACTGTGGAGAGCCAAGCCGATGGGCCCTAAGGGAAGGTCTAGAGGACTGATGTGATCAGACTGTGCTTTAGGAAGATGACTTGGCAGAGCCCAGGGAGGGGGTTGGTGAGAGGGTATGCAGGAGGTCAGTGAACATTATTCTGGCAAGACGTGAGGGATACAGGGCCAAGACAGAATAGAGCATATGGAGGGTGCAGACAGTGGGGAGAGGGTCAAGGATGGTTCTACGACCTCTGTAATTTGAAACCGTCACAGATAACCAAAGGTACGCAGGTAGGAAGGACTCTGAGAGGCGGTGTCAAGGTCATGAGATTGGTGGCAAGCCCTATCCTCCCCAGCAGATGGGCTTGTAGCTGTTGTAGAGATGGGGTAGGGCGGCTACTGACACCGTGTTCAAAGAAAGGGTTCTGCTACTAAAAGCTCCTTTGGAAAACCACAGGTAAGGCCAGACTGAAGTGAAAGGAAGAGTGGGGTAGAATTTCACCAAGTTTGCCAGGTGGGCTGTGCAGGTGGTTCACAAAGGGATACACGGCATGTGTGCCGCAGAACCTGGGTCCCAGGGTGCCTGGGGGTGGTGAGGGGAGGCAGCCTTGAGGACCTGGTCACAGAGCCACAAGGTCACTTTTGAGATGCGGAACGACCTTGACTGATGTCCAGCCAAGGTTTCTCAGACTGTCTGCCCCTGGAGGGCGGCCTGTGCAGGCGCCATGTGCCTGGTCAACATCTCAAGCCTGATGCTGTCAGCGCAACCTCCCTGCCCGCAGATCAGGTCTAACGTGAGCCCTTGGGGACTTGGCCTCCTATGTGGTGTCCCACAGGCCACCGAAGCTTCGCTTGGCCTGCTTCACTAGGGCAACCAGAGCAGACACGTCCTAACCCTGCACTCTCTGTGTGGGACATACGTGGGGGCACATACACCCCAACTCCTCCAGGTGTGTAGGACCTTCCTCTTGCTGCCCAGCACGTCACCCCCCGCCCCCAGCAGTGCACTCCTCCTAGAGGCAGGCTTCTCCTTCTTCCTCCCCTGGACTTGGGAAGTTCTTATCTGCATAATGTTCCATTTCATATTATTTCTATTTTCAAAACCAGTTCTCTTTGCCTTCTAGGACCCAAAGAATTGTACCAGCCTGCCCCTTGCCCAGACACCACCATCCTCTAGGAATAGAAACCTTGAGAACCCAGGCTCCGGGTCTTTGTGTCACTGCAGGTGCCTGCGGCTGTCTGTTACCGAGACTGCTGTGCAGACCGGCTCCACGACATGGGGATGTACGGGTTCACAGTTCACTTTGTGGGGCAGATCTTGGATGGGGTCTATTCCAAATCTGTGTTTCTCCGCTAAGGCCCAGAAAAGAGGTGAAGGGTCTGCGCAGAGGCAGGCTGAAGCCCGGGAGGGGTGGGGGCTGCTGTGGCCTCCTCTCAGGTGTGTGCACGGCTTCCACTCTCGCGGGGCCGCAGCCATGGGACCCTCTCTTGGCACAGATGGATCCTTCTTGTCCTACCACCTTGGCTCAAACGTCCCTTCCGTGTCACCCAAGCCAGAGAGCCACTGCCGAGAGTTACTGTCCATCACACAGTTTTTTCATTTCTTTCTCACCTGTTGGCCCTTCCTCCCTGGGTCCCGGCTCTGCTGGTACGCGGAAGTCATAACCCTGACCGGCAGCTGTTCTCGGACCGCTCCCGCTCCAATACCCGGGAAGCATGCGGGGCCTCCCACGCGCCTCGCGGACCGTCCGCGCCGGGGCCCACCAGCCGCGCCGTCGCCCCTTTAAGGGCCAGGCTCGGGCGCACGCGCAGTCGGGCCGTTGCGCGCACAGGCGCAGTGGGGCGGCGGATGTTTACGGCGGCGGCGGCGGTCGGGCGGCGCGGTCGGGCGGCGCGGCCGGGCGGCGCGGCCGGGCGGCGCGGACGGGCGAGGGGCGCCGGAGGAGCTGCAGGTCGCGGCCTAGGCAGCCGGATCTCGCGGGCCGGCCGAGCCCGGAGGTAGAGCCGCCCCCGCCGCCGCCCTCGGCCCGGCCTGTGGCGGGCGACGGCGTCGCCTCCCCTACCACCCCTCCCTCCTCTCTGTCCTCCTCCCCTCCCCCGGTCTCGAGCGCCTGGACCCCTCCTCCGGGGGCCGTCCCCTCCGTTCCGGCGCCCCTCCGGCCTCTCCCCGCCTCCGCCCAGTTCCCGGGCGTCTAGCTCCCCTCCCCCCACCGGCGTTCCCCAGCCCCCTCCCCCGCGTCTGCCCTCCCCGTCCCCGGGTTCCCCCTCCTGCGTCTCCCCACGTCCCCCAACCCTCCCAGGGCGCGTGTCCTCTGGAGTGCGGCCCCGTGCCCTGCAGCGCTCCGGGGGTGTGTCGCGGGGGGGCGTCCTGGTTTGCCCTCCGGCTCCCCGGGGCCCCCGCGGCCTCTCCCGGTGCCCGTCGCTGGCGCCCCTGGTCGTGCTGGAGAGACGCGCGGCCCGCGCCGGGCGTGCCGAGCGGGAGACGTTTGCGGGGAGTAGCGCGGCGAGTGCAGGCGGGTCCGCGTTCGGAGCAGATGATCTCGGACCTTTTCCGAAGGCGACAGTCTGGGTGCACCCGCGGGCGCAGCCGGTGGAAGCTGCCCCTGTCGGTCTTGGGTTGCGAGTTCGGGGCCCGTCTTGGGTGTAGGGAGGACGGAACATTCACTCTCCAGGACAGAACCATAGGGACAGTTGTTGCCCTTCCGACTGAGAATTGGCTCAGAACCCCGGGACTCCAGGCCCCTGGAGAAGGTGGGTGGTTGGGGAAGGAGAGCTTGGCTGTGCTTGGTGCCGGCGCTTCGGATTTCTCCGTGCTGACGTGTGCTCCAGCGTTGCCCCTCGGAAAAGTGACCCAAATCTCTGCCCGCCCCCTTTGTTCATCACTAGCCTGTCGTGGTTTTTTTCTTTCTTTTCGGCAGGGCAGTGGCCGAAGTGAACGGCTGCGTTTTGGGTGTCGAGTAGACAGTCAAGAATTGGTGAAGTCAGGTTCCTGCAGACAGCTCAGAACTTGGGGCTGTGCTCGGGTGAAGTAGAGCTTTAGAGGTGGAATGAGAGGGGACCTCTGAGGGCATGGGGTCCGAGCCTAGGCCTCCTGGCCCCCATCTCAGCTTGTACCTAACCAGGGCCATCCCTGGGGGAGACAGGCTGTGGAGGTTCTAAGAACAGTTCAGTATTTGGAATTCTAGTTGTTAGAAAGCTCTTCTGTGTCGAGTAGAAATAATCTTCATCTAACGTGTTCCACGGATCCAGCTTCTATCAGCTCCAGGAATGGTGTATACAAGGCAGCCTTTCAAGTGTTTGAAAAACATCCCTCTCTCTGAGTTCTAGTTTTCACGGCAAGTCTCTGTTTCTTTTAATGGCAAGTCTCTGTTTCTTTTAATTCTTCTGCCAGCAGGGGTGTGGCTTTGGTTCTGTTTTCTGCTGGTCTCAGTCACTGGTGCGGTTGCACGGGCCCTGCAGTTACTCTAATCCCAGACCGCTTTCAGCAACAGCCCGAGAGAAGAGAAGCGGGTTATTACTTACAGAACCTGGAAAGTTGACAGCATACCTGGGGTCCCACAGTGAGGTGGGGGCGTGAAGAGAGTTAGGGTTAGTTTCTGCTTGCATGGGGGTTGAGGGTGGAGCCTAGGGCTTCTCAGGCTTCCTTTTTACTGGGGAATATAAGACACAAGAGGGAATGTGAAGCATGAGAAGAGAAAAGACAAGTGGCCCAAAAGGTCTGTTACGGAAACCAACTAAGAGCAGATTTCAGACAGAGGCCTGGCTCTTCATGGAGTGGCAGAGGAAAAGTGTTTATTCCTCAGCAATCAAAACTTAAGTCAGGCCCTTGCATACAAAAAAGGCAAACTTTTCAGGGCTTGCGGGACAGGGTCCCTCCCTCCCAGCTCATTTTCCACATGAAATTACCTTGTCCGTATTTCCCTGAAGGAGTGATACGCGGGTTGGGCCGTGGCCCTCCATGTGTAGTCTGACAAACCCAGTGTTGACTGAAACCGCAAACCCCCATGATCGTGGCTTCAGGCTGGTTGACCCAGCTTTAGCCTCCTTGGCTATCAGTCCTGGACCTTCCCATGGCTGCTGCTGCTCACCTGTCTTCCTCACTGCCCTTTGGCAGTTGGTTTTGGAAGGAGCAGTGTGAGAGTAAGGTTGTCCTGTTGGCCAGTTACCCCAGAGGAGTGAATTATACGGAGGATTACAAAGTATAATCAAGTACAGTATCCAGAAATTATTTCTCATTACTTCCAACAGTTGGATTTGACTAGATGGTAGAGCCATTATTTGGTTGGGCAAGGTATCTTTGAATCTGTTGTTGGTGTTTTGGGGTGGTCAGGAGTAAGCGGTGATTGTACGCAGTGTGAGGAGAGGTAGATAAGCAGGCAGAGTTCGTACTCTCAGACCCTGCCGATGGTCACACGCTTCCTCCTGGCGGCAACAGAGAGGGTTACCGCATCGTCACAGAGTCTGTCATTTGTGGCAAAGATAACCAACATGTTATGTGTTAATGTTTTTTTCTTTGAGAATTTGAGAATGTAGGCCTTTGGCTAGACAGTCATGGGTTTGAATTCTAGTCTCTTCATGCACTGGTCTGTAATCAGGAGTAAAATGACTGCTCGGTCCCAATTTGCCTCAGTATGTTGTGAAGCTAACCAGACCCCTGGGACTGGTGGGTGGTGCCTGTAAGATTGTAGCTCTTTTTACTAAAGTGCTAGCTTTTGCATGTGAGGAAACTTTCAAAGTGAGGTGAAGTTGGAAGTAAGTGATAGATTACATGGTAGAAAATAAAGTGTACCCAATATAGAGTTAGTGTTTGCTTTCTGAAGGTAGAATGATGGCACTGAGATAGGATGGTAGGACATTGCGTAGAGAGTTAGATCCACCATGGAAGATGCGTGGTTTCCAGGCCTTTTCCCACATAGACATTTGGGCAGCAAGCGCAACTTCACTTTTAAGCAGTGACCTATATTTTAAGATGACTGTCCTAGACTAGGGATGTAGACTGTAGCCTCAGAAGTAAGTAGCTTATCGAAGATTAAGCTCGACCTCATTAGCAGTTCTTCCAGTTGGCTAAGTTAACTGGCCATGGACCATAACCTAGCAAGGGCTCCAGAACATCTTGAAATGGGGTGAAAATCTAATAATTGGGCCATCCTGGTGATTTGGAAAGTATAATGTTCAGGTCTAAGATCTTGATGATGAAGATGAACTGTTCCAACCGTGAAATGTTAGAGCATTTATACTAAGCCCTAGGTTTCACGTATTTTGTGTATTTGTTGTGAGAAGCTGAAGATTTATCATGAGTTCGTTTATTTTTATTCCTGGGAAAACCTCTCCCACCACAATTGCCAGTAGTGTGCATGGGGTATGTGTATGGAAGCTCTTCCCCCAGGGTTTATGCTTCTTGTTCTGCTGTTAGAAATCCAGAGGATTGTGAGGGGGAAAGCAAGGATAAACTTTGTAATAATAAATTATAGTATGTCATTATGGAAGTGAATTAGAAAATGTGTCAGTCTTTGTGAAGTCTGGTGTTTTCTGTTTTCCCCAATAGTTTACATCAGGTGTTTTGTAAAATGTTACCATTTTATGTGAAGTAAAATAATTCTTTCAGAAAGAGTTACATGGGGTACCTATAAAATTGGAGAAGATATTTTAATGGTTATGGCTCCTGTGAGTTAGATGGAGGCACATTGTATGTTAGCAGGTGGCTAAGAAGGGATCACACTGTTGCTTTTTCTTCTTGAATGCAGTTGGGAAGAAGGTAAGCAATGTACCTTTTGTTAAAGAGGTAGAAAGGTTGCATTACATATATTTCCAAAGGGGGTGTAGGAGTCCTTGGAGCAGCTGTAGCCTGAAAACAGATTTTGTATTTGTTAAAATAAAATATCCCCATTCATCCTGTAGTATTTTTGCCTGAAATTTGTACATCCGAATATCCAAGTGAACAGATTGAGTGGATTCCTTGACTTGATGTGTATGTGGGGGTGTAGAGTTGTCAGGTAAAATTTAGGACAACAGTTAAATTTGAATTTCAGATAAATAGTGAATAACTTTATAGTATTTGTTGTTTACCTTTATTTCCTTTTTTTTTGCTTTTAAAGATTTATTTATCAAAAGTGATCTGTAGCACTTGAAGTATTCAAAGAGAAGTTGGTAGTAGTGTGATTTTTGTAGACATATCTATATTCTTTTTATGCTTATATCCATTGACTTTGCCATATGTGAATATATCCCTTTTAAGGCAGATCTATATTCAAGATAATTTTAACCCTAAATACCTGACTTTGTAGATTGACTACTTGTCGTAAAATGCTGTTTGCAGCTGTCGGGTATGTGTTAGGTACCTCAAGTTCATTTGCATGCCTTCGAAATTGTAAATTACAAGCTTCTGGATGGTTATAATGGAATTTCATCTTTGGCTTTTTTGTCTTTCAGAATTTGGAGGGGGTGGGGTGGGTTAGACAGTTGCTGATCAAATATATTCCATCTGTGATATTTTCAGAATTCAGAACTTGAGACTGGCATGTTATTAGAACCCTAACTGGTGTGCTCTGACCTTTAATGTAAGTAGCCCTTCAGAAACGTTTGTATTTGCAGCGTGGCCCAAGTGCGATCTGGAAGATGGGAGGTGCGGTGAGCGCCGGCGAGGACAACGATGAGCTGGTAGACAACCTGAAAGAGGCGCAGTACATCCGGACCGCACCGGTCGAGCAGGCTTTCCGGGCTATCGATCGCGCAGACTATTATCTTGAAGAATTTAAAGAAAACGCGTACAAAGACTTGGCATGGAAGCACGGCAACATCCACCTCTCGGCTCCGTGCATCTATTCGGAAGTGATGGAGGCCCTGGACCTGCAGCCGGGGCTCTCCTTCCTGAACCTGGGCAGTGGCACGGGCTACCTCAGCTCCATGGTGGGGCTCATTCTCGGTGAGTCCGGACAGAGTGCAGCAGAGCACCGTCTGTCTCCTGGTGCCGGGGAAGAGCGTCCGCCGGCAGCGTCTCCTCTGTGGGGCCCTCGCCGGAGTGCCTTCTGAGCAGTCCCCTGCTTTGGTTTATACACAGTCATGGGGTGGGCTGGTGAAAGGAGGGACTCCTCCTGTTCCCTACCCCTGCCACCTGTGCCTCCACTGTCTGTCCAGCGCACCCTCCTGCACAGCATAGGACCATGAGAATTGTGTAAATCAGGACCTTACGGTGATTTTTCGTTTACGGTAGTCACCCAGCTTTGTCGCTCTGTACACTGTGATGAAGTTTAAAGTTCCCTGGAAGTTAAAGTTCTTCCAAGAAGTTTTGGTTTGTTTTGTTTTAATGCTCAAAAAGTTAGTACCTGTAAGGTGTTGTTTGTCAGTAAATTCCAGGGGTGGGAAGGATTTCACAGGTTTTGCCTCTTTCCCCAAGTAAGACTTGGGGAGGACTGCACGTGGCGATGGGCACTTTTGTTCTTGAACGACAGTGTCCAATAATTGAGGGTTTAGGTGTCTGTTTTTACTCTGAGATAGAACAGTTTTGCCAGAGGAGTAGTGGGGGCTGACCTGCCCTTTGAAAGATTTCTCTGCGGAGGAAGCGGGGCTGGGGCTGCTGCTGCACTGGCGAGGGAGCGCGGCGTCTGCACCACAGCGCGTTACAGAATGTCTCAGCAGGGACGGTTGATTTTGTGGGTATGGAATGAAATTTTGGATTCTTTATATGTTCATAGACTTTGGAATTTGATGAAGTTTTGAGACTGAACCTTTGACTTCAGGCCACAGATTGCTATCCTCAAATTTTTAAGTTTGATTTTGTTTTGTTTTTTAAAGCTAAATGCTTTTTGAACTTAATTTGTCTTGGATTAGGACTGCTTTGTGAAGAGCCCAGGTGATGTATCATTCTGGAATTAGTGAAAGGTAATTCAGTTCAGCTGAGAAACTGGGGGAGCTAAGGGTGAGATGGTGTTTGGTGGAGAGTGGGATGGGGTATCAAACTGACTAGGTTAGAAATGCTCTGGAAAGGAACTGAAATGCTCGGTTCTTGTAGTAAGCCTGACGCGGCCTGCTGCACTTGACATGCCCCAGAAATTCTCAACAGCTTCTCTTCTGTGAGCCCCCCGTTTGCTGGGAATGTGATCAGATGTTGGGTGGGGAGAGCTCTAAAGGAAGGGAAGCTTCTTGGGGGTCGCAGTGGGTACTCCGTGCTGCTGTGATGCATGTGAAGGAGGTGACCAGAGCGTTTGCTTTCCCGGGTAGACACCTTGCGCTGGCACGGCCGATGCCTCTGTCTGGACCCCGTGGGTTCCGGTCAGCTCAGCCTTCAGTGTTGCACACCACTTCAGGGCCGAAGACCATGGTGCCCGCAGCCATGAGGTCTGGAGTCTTTCATCCGACTCTTCTCTAGATCCAGCTGCCTTCCTGCCTGGCCCTGAACTTTATCCCTTTGCTGCTGCACTTGTGTGCAGGGGACCTGAAGGTGCTGTGTGATGAGGAAGTGGGAAGCCCTCCTGCAGGGGTGGGAGGGCTTTTGGGCTGGCTTCAGTGCCATGCCCTTGGTGTCTCAGTCCTTACTCCTTCCATGCCCTCCATCCCCTCAGTCAGCTTTTAATTGGGCTGAGTCGGGGGCTCTGTGTTACTGCTCTGTTTGGTGTTAAGCTCCTTGGGGTTAGGAACTATGTCCTATATCTGTTAAGAGAATTAAGTGCTTAATAGGTTTTGATAAAGGATGAGGGGCTAATGAAACTATGATGAGTGGGAAAGTAAAGGTTTTCTTGGTTTCTGGAGCGTGCTCCTAGCCAGAGGGCGGTGGGGAGGGAAGTCGGTGATTTGGCAGAGGGGTTTGAGATTGGACAATTTGAATTTGACGTTGTAATTACTGAAAATGCTTCTCAGGTAGGGTGTGTTTCAGTGAGAATCTTTTAGCAGCAGCTGTGCATTTGACAGATGTTGGGAGAGGAGAGCCCCAGGTGAGCTGTCCAGGTGGAGGAGAAGGAAGCCTTGGCTTGGGGTGGGTGTTGTGCTGTCAGGGGACCAGGGAAGCCCAAGTGGCAAAATGTCAAGATACGGGTGCACAGATGGTTGCTTATTTTTCAGTATTTCTGTTGGGCCGTAGGGTTAAGTGCTGCACTGTGACTTCGGTATGTCCGTCCAGTAAATAAAGTTCTTCATGCCCTGTTGATTCTCCCATGGAGATATTTAAAAATGGCTGTGTAAGTTAACCTACAGTAAATGAACACGTGTGAGGTGTGGAGCTTGGTGAATTTTGGTGTCCGTATCCAACTTCATGCAGGTACTAACTAGAACAAGGTACGTAGTAGACCCAGCGCCCCAGAAGCTCTCAAGCTGTCCCTCCCCATCCAGAGAGGAGAGGACCCTTTTGTCCTCCGTCATCATAAATAAGTGTTGCCTGTTTTTGACCTTCATATAAAGAATTCCCAAAACAAAGAGACTCACCCAAGCTGTGTCAGTAGATCTCACCTAGAGGCAGTTTTATACAGAGGAAATAATACCTTTATTGTTAAGTGGGCTTATAACCTTTCTCACAGCTTTATTTCCCATTACTGATAAATCTCCTTTGATATAAAAAATGTTTCATTGTGGCGTGGTTATAGTTTATTTAAAAAAGATTTTATTTATTCATTTAAGAGAGTGAGAGTGTGTACGTACACGAGTGGGGGAAGGGGCAGGGGGAGTGGGAGAGAGAGAATCTGCAGCAGACTCCATGCTGAGCACAGAGCCTGACGTGGGGCTCAATCCCATGACCCTGAGATCATAACCTGAGCTGAAATCAAGAGTTGGACATTCAACCAACTGAGCCACTCAGGTGCCCCTGTTACAGTTTTATTTTAATGATGATCAAAAGCTGTTTGTGCCCATGTCTGAGTAGTTGGGGCAGCCTCTAGTGGAGCACAGTACTGAGTCCAGTGTCATTTGGAAATAATGTTTTTCTTCTTTAATTCATTAGTAAGATCTTGAATTCTTGGTTGCAGATCTTGGCTTTTTTACATCTTCAAATAATTCTTCAAAGGTTTGAGAGCAGAACAACCCAGGCTTTGGAAAGCTGTGGTGTCGGTAATGTCAAAGAAACAAGTATTTACAGTTATTAATATTTACAGTGTGGTGAGCATAGTCTACCCTGCATATTTAAAGATTTAGCTTGGGTGATTTAGGCCTGGTAATGTGGTAAGACCTCTAACCCTTGTGAATTTCTTCATGTAATTATACATGCCAAATCTGGTGCGTTGCAGTGGGTAAAACAGAAATAAAGAGTAAGAGTTCTTGCCCTAGTTCTAAAAATTTTTTTATTCTGGAACATTTTAGGTCCTTTTGGTGTGAACCACGGGGTTGAACTCCATTCGGATGTAATAGAATATGCAAAGCAGAAGCTGGACTTCTTCATTAGAACCAGCGACAGCTTTGACAAGTAAGATCAAATACTACCCTTGGGTTGCTGTGTGAATTATAATTTAAACTTGATTGGATGGGATACAAAAGCTTATTAGTGTTCATATAACATGATTCAGTTTTGGCAGGAGAATGGGGTGTATGCAAAGCTGTTCTAATTATTTTCTTTTTTTTTTTTTAAGATTTTATTTATTTATTTATTTGACACAGAGAGAGAGATCACAAGTAGGCAGAGAGGCAGGCAGAGAGAGAGGAAGGGAAGCAGGCTTCCCGCTGAGCAGAGAGCCTGATGTGGGACTCGATCCCAGGACCCTGGGATCATGACCTGAGCTGAAGGCAGAGGCTTTAACCCACTGAGCCACCCAGGCGCCCCTCTAATTATTTTCTTAAATATTTTGTGCTTTTGAGGGCTTTAGGTTTTTTAACTATGACACCAGGGAAAGGTAATTTTTCACCAGTGAATAGGAGAGGGAAATAGAATGTTCATTTTACCCAATTTTCACGTTCCAACACAGATAATAATTTATCACCTAATTCTTAAACAGAATTATTGCATTTGTATTTGAACAGTATATATAATACCTCTTGCCATTTTTAAATAAGGTATTAAAGTTTTTATTTTACGATTTAACATTTTTAGAAACACCAAATGTAGTTTTCTTTCATTTTATTGGTTTTTATGTTTTATTTTTTTAAAGATTCATTTATCTGAGAGAGAGGAAGAGAGAGGCGAGCGAGCGCATACTTATGCACATAAGTGCGGGGGGGGAGAGGGGCTGAGTGTGGAACCCGAAGCGAATGGGGCTCCATCTCACTACCCTGAGATCGTGACTTGAGCTGAAACCAAGAGTCGGACACTTAACCGACTGAACCACCTGGGTGCCCCTCATTTTGCTTGTTTTTCGTAGATCTTAAATAAGGTAATGATTTATAAAAACAGAGCAAAGACAGTGACGATTGGAAGTTAGATGATAGAAGTCTGTGTTATGTTTGTGGCATTCACTTTCATAATATTTTGTTTGGGATTTCTAGGTTTCTGTTTATTAACGATACAATTATTTTGGGGGTCTGACTTGCAGCTTCTAACTCTGTCAGTGGTATTATGTGATTCTAGGGTTGTTCAAGGAAAACGTAACCTGTGGGTAGTATAGATTTACTGTAGAGACTTGCTACAATGTGATATATTCAGTTACGGAAAACATTTTTTGCTTTTAGATTTGACTTCTGTGAACCTTCCTTTGTTACTGGCAATTGCCTGGAGATTTCTCCAGATTGTTCTCAGTACGATCGTGTGTACTGTGGGGCTGGTGTGCAGAAAGAGCATGAAGAGTACATGAAGAGTCTTCTCAAAGTAGGGGGCATCCTTGTCATGCCACTGGAAGAGAAGGTCAGATCCCTCTCATAACTGACACGCTTAACTGTTGGCCAAGGTCTGTTCCAAGAAGTTTCCATGTGTTTTTCCTTGTATGCCTCATGACAGCTCCCTCCGTTTCACAAATTAGGGCACAGGCAGGGACAGGTCATAAAGACAACCTAGCTTGGGCCAGGGCCTGACTCAGGTAGGCACCCTGGAGCCTGCACCGTGAGCCTCACCTCCCTTGTCTGTCCTTCCCTCTCCCTTCCCACCGCCCCCCCCACCCCGCCCACAGCTGTTCCAGTATGCTTATTCTAGTGTTAGAATTGTGTGTAAACGTCACTAGAGTTATTCTGTTCTAATTGTTAGAGTCTGTGACAGCGAGTATTATACAGGAGTCTTCCTTCAGAGGAATCTTGTCTCTGTCTGCTGTTTGGTCGTGTATGTGTTTGTCGTAGCTGTTGCGCTTCTTTGAGAAAAACAAGTTGTCATCAACAAGCAGATTAATCAAAACTGAATTGGTCATCAGGGAGAATGTCTCAGTTACAAAGAACTAAGGAAAAATGGAAATGATAAAAGTGGGGAGATTGCATTTTTGTGGGATTTTCTGCAATTTAAAAATGTTAGCATTTAATTTATTTTGTTTAAAAAGGAGTCATTCATTGCTGAACATCCAGAACATACGAAAATGAAGAAAAATTGCTCACAACCCTTACCTTAAGCACTGTTGGTGTATGATACTTGTAGTTAGTACCCTTTTCTAAGGAAGTCATTGCGCGTACTGTTTAGAAGTTACGGTGTTTTCCTTAATTGATGAGATAATTTTAAGCCATGTAATACTCTGTGTCATCTTGTTGCGCGCGTGTATTGTAGCCCGCGTGATTGTTGAGCATAGTGTGTCCTCTGGCTCCTGGAATTGCCCACGGGGCTGTCTGTATAACATTCTGTTATTTACTATTATATACAGACTGCAGTGACTATTGCTAAGTAAAACAAAATTTTTATCCATAAATATTTCAAAGTGTATTTATCAAAGATAAGGGCTGTTTTTTTTTTTAAAGATTTAATTTATTTATTTAACAGAGAGAGAGAGAGAGAGAGAGAGATTACAGGTAGGCAGAGCAGCAGGCAGAGAGGGGAGGAAGCAGGCTCCCTGCCAAGCAGAGAGCCCAGTGTGGGGCTCGATCCCAGGACCCTGAGATCATGACCTGAGCCGAAGGCAGAGGCTTAACCCACTGAGCCACCCAGGTGCCCCGATAAGGGCTGTTTTTAAAGATATCACAAAACCGTTATCAACCTAAAAAATCACCAGTAATTTCTTAGTATTTTAAAATTGCCAGCTAGTGTTCAGATTTTTCTGATTATCTCAAAATTTGCTTGAATAGTTTATTTGAATGGATCTCCATTTAAGATTTTCTTAAAAGTTTTATATATTTATTTGAGAGAGAAAGAGAGAAAGAGAGAGTGAGAGTGGAGAGGTCAGAGGGAGAGTAGACTCCCCGCTGAGCAGGGAGCCCCATGCAGGACTCGATTCTGGGACATGACCCTGGGACTGCAGGGTCGTGACCTGAGCCGAAGGCAGTCGCTCCACCAGCTGAGCCCCCCAGGCGCCCCTCCATTTAAGATTTATATCTTATATTTGGTTGATCTTTCTCTCTCTCCCTCTCTTGATTTTTTGGAAGATTTTATTTTTGAGTAATCTCTGCATCCAGCGTGGGGCTTAAACTCGTGACCCAAGAGCAAGAGTTGCTCCCCTCACCTATCGAGCCAGCCTGGCACCCCCGGCTGATACATCTCCCAAGTGGTTTTATCTAGAGCTCC
>NW_019154090.1:117-15844 GCF_002288905.1 Enhydra lutris kenyoni | reverse complement strand
CTCACCCACGCCCCCGCACCAATGTCCCCCCCCCCCCCCCCCCCCCCCACCCCGCCCCCCCGCCCAGACCGCCCACGGTAATTTTTTTCCCACCCCCCCCCCCCCCCCCCCCCCCCCCGGCTCCTTTTTCCTTGTAATATACTTGTTGAAGAAATCAAGTGATTTGTCTTACAGAGTTTCCTGTAGTCTAGATTTGGAGACTACCTATCTCTGGGGTGATGTTTAACATATTCTTTCTGCTCCTCATTTCATTATAAGTTGTTAGTTGGACCCAAAGACTTGCTTAGTTTCCAGTTGAGGGTGCGAGAGCCCTTACCGGCGTTACAGAGCACGCCCATGGGCAGGCCCAGCACGCCTGCTGTCTCGTTCTCCAACGTGGGCAGTGAGGCTATGGCCTGGACCCATTATCTCCGTAGGGGCTGAGGGACAGTGCATGCTGATCCCGTCACATCTCTTCAGCTGGTACTTTTAACCCTTGTCTTCTCTTTGATTCCAGTGTAGTTAGCATGTGGTGTTCCGCTAGCGGCCGATGTGTGGTGCACCGCCCAGTGCTCAGCACCGCATGTACACTCTTTGTCCCCTTCCCCTGTGTCCCCTATCCTCTCTGGTGATCCTGTTTGTTCCTTAGGAGTGTTTTTTGGTTTGTCTCTTTTTTCCCTTTGGTCAGTTACTATGTTTCCTAAATCCCACGTATGAATGAAGTTCTGTGGTATTGGTCTTTCTCTGGCTTATTCTGCTTAGCATAATGTGCTCTGGCTCCAGTCGTGTCATGGGAAATGGCCAGATTTCATTCTTCTTTATGCCAAGTAATAGTCCATTGTGTGTGTCTATGCCATATCTTTGTTCGCCTGTCCGCGGACACCTGGGCTGCTTCCATACCTGGGCCATTGTGGATTGTGCTGCAGTAAACATGAGGGTGCGATGTCCCTTTGAATTAGGGTTTTCATATTCTTTGGGGAAATAGTAGTGCAGTGCTGGGTTGTAGGGCGGCTCTGTTTTGAACTTTCTGAGGAGCCGCCGTACTGTTCTCCAGAGCGGCTGCACCAGTTTGCATCCCACCAGTGGAGAAGGAGGGTTCTTTTTTCTTGTGTCCTCACCCACGCTTGTTTCCTGTGTTGATTCTCACCTTTCTGACAGGGGTGAGGTGGTGTCTCACTGTGGCATGTTTTTTTTTTTTTTTTTAAGATTTATTTATTTATTTATTTTAGAAGAGAGCATGAGTAGGAGGGACAGAGGAGAGGAAGAGAGAATCTCACGCAGACTCTGTGCTGGGTGTGGAGCCTGATGCGGGGCTCGATCTCACGATCCCGAGACTGTGACCTGAGCGGAGACCAAGAGTTGGGTGCCCAACCAGCTGAGCCCCCCAGGCGCCCCTCATCCTGCTTGTGAGCTGCTTTCCCTGATGATGAGTGACGTGGAGCGTCTTCCCATGTCTGTAGCCATTTGTATGTCTTCTTCGGAGAAGTATCTGTTCGTGTCTTCTGCCCACTTTTAAATTGGATTATTTGGGTTTTGGGTGTTGAGTTGTGTAAGTTCTTTATGTAATTTAGATACTAACCTTCTGTGGTATGAGGCACTGCAAATATTTTCTCCCATTCTTTTAGTTTGCCGGTTGTCTCCTTTGCTGTGCAGAAGCTTTCTGTTTTGATGTAATCCCAGCAGTTTATTTTTGCTTTTGTCTCCCTTGCCTGAAGGGACCCATCTAGAAAAATGTCACTATGACCAATGTCGGAGACATTACTGCCTATGCACTCTTCTCGGACTTTTATGCATTTAGGTGTCACATTCAGGTCCTTAGTCCGTTTTGTGTCTTTGTGTCATCCTCAGTTTCTTTAATCAGTGTTTTATAAATTTCAGAGTAGAGATGTTTCAACTCTTTTTTAAGTTTATTTCTAGATATTTCATTATTTTTGGAGCAGTTATAAATGGGATTGTTTTCTTAATTTCTCTTTCTGCTGCATCATTAGCGTATAGAAATGCAGTGGATTTGGCACATTGATTTCGTATCTTGCGACTTTATAGTACCTGGAATACTTACACGAAGAGAAACACTCCTACCAGTTACTTGGTTACCCTAGGTACACGTTATAAGGAGAAGCTGGATAAATTCTGGTTCTTAAGCTATGTCTATCAGTTTCCTCCGTAATCTGGTTCTCTAGCATTTGTTGAAAGTGGTGACTAGTAAGATTTTATTTGGTTTCTAACGGCGGTGTGAATTCATGAATATAGATGTACTTAAAATTTTAATCATCGTATGATTCTTATTGAAACTTAAAATGTCCCGTCTTGGCCAATAGGTACCTCTCCAGGTTGGCTCTTGGGCTCTGATACACCCTCAGTAGTCTTTGATGGTTTTGTTACTTTCTGGTAAGAAAAGATACTCCACACTCATTTTGTGTATTTTTTACCACAAAGTTGGATTTAACTGTTTCTGAGGATCTCTGTTAATTTTAAGTTCATTGGGAATAGGTGTTTAGAGAACACAGGTAGGGCCTTTGTTGGAATCGTTGATACCGGGTTGGTTTTCTTCAGTGGTATTCTGGAGCCAAGAAGTCCCCTTCCCTCCATACATACTTATGTTTCTGTTGGTTTGGCTTTTGGACACCAGAACACACCATGGGTTTATACTGGTGCTTCCTGCTCAAAGTCAGGACCAGAGGGTTTTCCTGACTTCTGCGCGGTGCTGTGTCCCATGCTGGAGGCTCTCTGACGGCTGAGTTTGCCCTTCTCCTGCGGATATACAAACAAATGTGTTTCAAAGTCCCTGGAGATAACGCTTCCCTGTGTGGTTGTGCTGCTAGCCCGACTTAGAGCTCATTTGTTTGTTTTTAGGGATTGCATTTTATGGTTTATAACTTTGTAAAATATTTATGGGGTTTCAAGATCTAAATAATGAATACTCACAGAATTTTTTTTCCATGTATGTCCTCTCCACTTCACCTGTAGGTAACCACTTTGTTTGTTCTTAGTATATCTGTGTACTCAAAAAATATACAAGCAGACGTACTTTTTCCATGACTTGACTTCAGTGAAGATAGGCACATTTTTTCCATTCCGTATATTCATCCAGACATAAGAAGTAGGAGTGGATGGTTTTAGGTTTTATACGTGGCTTATTGTTCATTTTATGGGTTTGGTATTTGGTGTAAGTGGAAATTATTTTCTGTCCCTATGTTGTTTATTTAAAAATATTCTTTCCTGGTATATGAAAATGTGTTTTTCTAATGGGCACTTGGGTTCTTTCCACCCTTTTGCTGTCTGCAAGTGCTGCTGCTGTGCAGAGGGTGTGCGGGCGCATCTGTGCGTAGTCTCTGCCTTGATCTTCGTCTACATGAAGATTATACACTATACTTGCGGGTGTAGCCTCAAAAGCAGAAGTGTTGGATCCGAGACTCCGTATTTTAACTTCGGCCGGCTGCCTTTCAGGAGAGGAGCCTCCCAGCCCCTTGCGGACTCCCACCGGCTTATTGCTGTCATTGTTGCGGATAGCGGGGTGGTGTGTCCCCAGTTGTGCTCTTCTTTCTCAGAATATTGTTTTAAATATTTTTTATTTATAAAGATTTTATTTATTTATTTGACAGACAGAGATCCCAAGTAGGCAGAGCAGCAGGCAGAGAGAGAGGGGGAAGCAGGCTCCCTGCTGAGCAGAGAGCCCGATGCGGGGCTCGATCCCAGGACCCTGGGATCATGACCTGAGCCGAAGGCAGAGGCTTTAACCCACTGAGCCACCCAGGGGCCCCAAAATACATCTTTATTTAAATTGCTATTATTTCTTAAAAATATTAAGAGAGAGAGAGTGCTTGTGCAGGGGGGGGGGGGGTAATGGGGGGGCGTGGGAGGAGGGACTGAGAGGGGGAGGCTGCTGGAGCAGACTCTGCTGAGCACACCCGACCCAGGCTCTCGATCCCACAACCTGAGCTGAAATCAAGAGTCGGCTGCTTAACCGGCTGAGCCCCCCAGGCTCCCCTTTATTTAAAATTACTTTAGTAATCTTTGTTGTATCAGAAAAATACGTCAGTCCTTTTATTGGGATTGTGTTATCTGTATACTGATTTGAGGATTGTAGCGGATTTTCAGTATCCGTCTCTGTGTCTGGACCATGGAATATGGATTTATAGTTTTCCTGAATGGTTCACACATTATTTATCGATTGTATTTAGATCTTTGATGTTCATTATAACTAGAACTTCTCCTTTAAGAAAATGTTTTTAAAAAAGAAGTTTTTGCTCGTACATAAGAGTGTGAGTGACTTATTGATGTTTACCTAGTACGTGGCTACTTAATGCTTTCACTTCCAAGGTTCATAATATAGAATCTTAGTTTTTAAGAGGATTTGCTGGCTTGGATATTTTTAGAGAAGAGAGTATATAATCTCAGCATGTCAGAGCTGAGCAGAAAATAGCACTGTGACCTGAATAGGCCTTTCAGAAATGGGCACCATCACACAGAACACACAGGAGGGCTGTGTTGTCTAATCAGGCTCTTCTGCAGGTCTGTGTGTCGTGGCGGTGACGTCACTCAGAAACTCAGTGCTGGAGCGAGAAGAAGCTCGGACAGAGGTGGCCCTGAGCAGCCTGCAGCACTAGCTGCTCTTTGGCGTGTGGTCACGGTCACACAAGAAGGTCACGGTCACAAGTTCTTCATGGTTTCTGTCCTCCGGAAAAAACAGCCTGGGGTCCCGGCTAGATTGAAGCATCATTGCAGGTGGTCGTGAATGTCTTTAATGACTCAGACTTGAGAATGTCCATGCCTCCTGCCTGCCCCTTACTAAGCGTCCACCCTCAGCCCTGGCTCTTGTGGGGAGCCCAGGGAAGTGGTCTCGTCTGATGGATTCTTCTTGGTATTCTTTGACTTCTTTTCTCTAACACACGTATTTCTCGTAAACAGGAATTAGGTCTAGAGGCTTTGAACATACCCAGGCAAAACACCCTTGCGACAATATTAATACTTCCTGGGTACTTCATGTCACATCATGTTAGGGGCCTCTGTGCTCAGGTTATTTATTAGTATTTCTGTGTTTTTTTTTTTTTTTTTTTTTTAGTTTATGTGGAGGAATGATTAAATATAAACCGACAGTAGCCACATCTTGTGAATATTCTCGTTTTCTCTTTGGGGCAGTTGACTAAGATAACGCGAACTGGCCCTTCTGCTTGGGAGACCAAAAAGATTCTGGCAGTTTCTTTTGCTCCTCTGGTCCAGCCCTGTCATTCGGAGTCTGGAAAATCAAGACTTGTCCAGTTACGTAAGTACAAAAACCCTTGCTTATCTTTTGGATCTTTAAAAAAAATCTCATTAGAATTTGAAGAGAGAGACGAATTGTAAGGAGCCTTTTAATATTTAGGAACATTTTTCTACCCACTGAAACCTTAAAATGTTACAAATGATTTTTAGACATTAAGAAAAGTAATAATCTGTTTTCAGCCCATTTTAGGTGGTTTTTGCCTTCTTTTAAACCTCCGGGAATTCTTGCTGGCCACGCCATTGAAGGCGGGAGGCTCTCTTGAGAAGGAGTTAGTTCTGCTCTGTGGCGAAGTCTCACAGAGACAGCGTGTTGCCAGCACCGCTGGGCCAGGGGCTCTTGCAGAGTCACGGGACCCCTCCCTCCTCGGGGCTGCCTCGTGGGCACACGCTTCAGGCGGTCTGGTGGTGGGAGGCTTGCCATGGAGATTGATTTGGCTAGCCCTCTGTCTTCAACTCCCTCAGGATGTGGAATCAGAAAGCGCTGACATCAGGGCCAGCATTATCCATATACTGTTTTATAATTTAAACAGAAATTTACACAGCAATGAGAATCCTAGTGATTTTATTTAAAATAAAACCATTCAGCATGGATTCTGCATTCTGATCATTTAGAAAATTTGGAAAATGCACAAAAAAAGGGGAAAAAATAACCGTAATCTCAAATCCAAAGATGATACATGTTAGCAAATTCCTTCCAGAAATTTTTTTTTCTTAAATTTGTGAGGAATCATTTATCAGATAGTCATGCACTGCCTTGGTCTCTGCTAAGTGGAGGTCACCTGCCACAGACATGGTCCTTGAAATGTAATGAGCAGCAGTACAATACAGAGAGGGGCTGAGAGGGGCCGGGGAGGGTTTGACAGAGGATGGGACATTTTGGGTGAAAGTGAATTTTCTGAGGAGAGGAGAAAGGGAGAAAAAGCATGAGCAGAGGCTGATGGGGACTTTCTACATGCAGGCCCCTCGGCATGGTCCGAGTGGGAGAAACTAGTCCACTGCGTGAGTTAGACTTGTCCTGGAGGCCGTGGGAGCCACCGTGTGTGTGAACTAAAAGATGGGGTGCTTCTGTCTTCTCGACGACCCTGGTGGCCCGGCGAAGGCTGAGTTTGTCATGTGTGTGCGCCCTGGGAATCTCCCCCGGAGATGCTGGCGTTACTCACAGGCAGCTAGGGCACGACCTTCCGCAGTGCTGCCCGAGTGTCGGAAGGTGAGGTGTCGTCGATGCGTCTGCGAGGCTTCTCGGGGGTTTGGTTGAAGACAAATTTTGTAGCATGAGGGCTTGACCGGGTCTGGGTAAGAACTGCGACAGCATGGAGCGCACCCCAAGAGGCTGGTTTTGAGACCAGAGCTTGAGCTTTGGAGCGAACGCTGGCTGATAAATAGCCCGGTGATGTTTCGGGCTCCAGAATGAACAGTTATTTGCAACTTTGTCTTCCTGGGCCAGAGTTTTCTAAAGTAGCGAAGGTGTTTCCATGGAGATGGTGGCCTCTGAAGCTGAAGGGATTCGGGGGCAGGTACATAGGGTGTTTCTGAGGAAAGACGTGGGCCTTGAGGTGTCCAGCATCTCTTGTGGATGTGGGTCTGGGGGGGTGCTCGGGACCCCGGTCAGGAGTGGAGCAGAGCCCTGGGAGCCACTGCCCAGTCTTTGTTCCTTGAACCATAGCATGGATGTTAGCATAGCAGGGATTGATAGGCACATAGAGTGGGGGAAATGGTAGAAATCAGCCCCTGAGGGAACACTGCTGGCCGTGGTGGAGAAGGGGCTGGCAGGAGAGACTTGGGCTAAGTTGGTTGCCTTCAGGCAGGACCTGGGGGTGAGCCAGAGAAGGAGTCCATTCAGCAGACTGAAGGGAGAGCAAGGCAAGGTGGGTGTATTGAGCAGAAAGTCATGATTACGTGTGTGGGGAGCACTCCCGGCAAACATGTTGCGTAGCAGGGCCCATGCTGGAGCCCATCCTGGACAACAGGGAGGAGACTGTTGAGCGGGAGAGGAGGCCTGGTGTGGACACAGGGAAGAAGGTGCTGAGAGCCTGGGGCTAGGGGCTTCCCCGGGGTCCCGTGGAACGGGCATTCACGGGATTCTGCGCAGGCCGCTCTGATTTGGGTGATAAATACTACAGACAACCTAAGAACCTTCCCTGTATTGTAGATCGTCACCTTTTGGGGAAGAATTTAGGTGCTGGAACCCCGCATCTTCCTCGCTCGCTCCCCTGCTGTGATCTCTTTCTCTGTCAAATAAATAAATAAAATCGTAAAAAAAAGAGGCCCTGGAGGGAGAGAAGTGGTGGTGGCTTTCAGTGTACTGTATTTAAACGCACAACCCTTAATCCCTCCCCCTTTGAGAGAAAAGCTCTCCTGTAGCCATATGCGTGCCGCCTGCATTACCCGGAGCTGGACTTCGATTACCTCATTCTGTGTCTCCTCGGGGTGCGCTGGCGTTTCTGTACCTACTTAGATTTGCTTTTCTCTATTAAAAAAGGAACAGACCCTCAATTTGTAAAGTACCGTGAAAATGTAAAGATAGATAAAGGAATTCTGGAGCCCCACATTCACTGTGTTCCACTGGATGAGAAAGAAGCCAGGAATGAGTACAGTAAACAGTCACGCACCCAGGGTTTTCTTCTGCCTCTGACCGATGACACAGACGACCTTGCTTCCTTCACGTACAGGAGTTCGGGGCGGCGCGCTTGGAAATACCGATTGAGAAGGGCCACGTGCGTGCGCGTCAGGGGCGGCATGAGCGGCAGCGGGCGTGGATGACCGCGAGGGGACGGTTTTCCAGAGTTGGGGCTCTGTGCTGTCTGGGTCCCTCGCAGCCCCGGCTGACGCGTCTCCTTCTTTGCCCGCAGCGCCGCTGGCCGTGCGGAGCCTCCAGGACCTGGCTCGAATCGCCATCCGCGGCGCCATTAAAAAGGTCATCCGTCAGGAGACCGCGAGCGGCAGCGGCCACGGACTGAAGGGCACTCCCCGGGCCAAGCGACGCCGAGTGCGGCGCCGTCGCATGGAGACGATCGTCTTTTTGGACAAGGAGGTGTTTGCCAGTCGGATCTCCAGCCCCTCCGACGACAACAGCTGTGAGGACTTGGAAGAGGAGCCGCGTCGGGAGGAGGACAGAGCCCCGCTGGAGGCGAAGCCGGCCCCGCCCGTGAACTTCCTGCGCGAGAAGGTCCTGAGCCTCCCTCTGCCAGACCCCCTGAAGTACTACCTGCTCTATTACCGGGAGAAGTAAGTCTGGGCACCGGAGGAGGTGCAGCCCGAGGCCGCCCTCCCACCCCCACCCGGGCCCTCGCGGGGTCGCCGGCCTGCGCCGTGGGGAAGGAGAGTGCGGTCCTCTGCACGTTTCTGTGTTCAGTCTGTTCTTGGGTTTCCTCTAGAATTCCATCGTCGCTATCATTTCCGTAAACGTAGTCTTTTGACAAGCAAAGTGCATAGGGGAATGTTTTCTCAAAGGGGAGAGAATCTCCTGGAGACGGGTGTTTGCTTTCTGCTCCGGTGAGACTCTGACATCTGCGCGCAGAGACCCCCCGAGACACACATGTCGGCATTGCCCGTGAAGCAGGGAAGTTGAAATTAACCCGCGTTGCTCCTAAAATGTGTGAAAGAAAGCACAAGTTTGTAAGTGTGTGACCTCTTTCCCAGTTGTGAGGCACCTGTGTCCAAGTTAGAACTTTGTGGTACCAGCCTCTTGAGCACTGGCGCTGATCTCCACTAACCTTTTCAGTTTCCTGGAGGGGGACCATTATCGAAAAACTCTCCCTTATTTTAAATAAATGTGATTAAATCTTATGTGAGTTGTCGATTGTAATTTTAAAGGAGGGAAATTGTCATGGGGGAGGAAGAATAAAAGTATCAAACCGCTAGATGTCTGTCTGGAATCGCAAAGTGATTCGGAATGTTTTCCTGACACTTTTTCTTACCTTCAGAAGAATGAGTGTCAGATAATCCCTTAGGGAATACTCAAGAATGAAGCAAGTATTGTGTATGATGACCTCCGTTACTTTTACCCCAAGGGTAGGGATGACCGTTGACCCAACCTTGCGTACGCTAGTGGGTGTCTAAGGCATGGACGTGCTCAGTCCTCAAAACGGGGGGACGTGTTTAAGCTGCAGGAAGTGCAGTGGGGACAGTGTTACCGATCGCCTCTGCCTTTTTTTTTTTTTTTTTTAACATCAGTTGGCTATTTTTCTGTAATCATATAGGTTTTGTCTTTTATAACTCTGGGGGAAAAGACGTGTTAGTTTTCTAATTTTTCTTAATAACAAATACGTGTATTTTAGTAGCTCCATTGCATTAAAGGAATGGTCTGAGCACCAGTGACTTGTGAAGTCTACCTTCTCCGGGCCCTTTGGGTTGAGCGCTTTCTGTCGTTACCAAGTTCTGCGTCTAGAAGAGAAGGCCATCTGTCAGATGGTAGAATGCTTTCAAGTTATTGGTCATTCCAAAGCATCTGTTCTTTTCAAACTTATTTTTGTTCTGAAAAAAAAAGAATGGCCTAAAATGTTAGCAAGAAACCCGAACTCAAGAGTGCTGATGTTGGATGTGTCGTCTGGAGTTAATGACTAGTTTTATCCCTGAGCTTCTTGGGTGTCAGAAACCTCTTTGTGGTTTCACCAGCTGAACTGAGTTCTGGTAGTTTGTTTCTTTATTTAATTTCTTCTTCTTTTTCTTCTTCTTTTTTTTTTTTTTTTTTAAACTTTTCTAGGTAACTGTATCATTTTTTTCACAGGATACTGTGTGCATGCGTAGCTGGGGATACATGTCTGTTGCCCTAGATTTGAAAATGTAACCCTTTGTAAAAGACAGTTACTTCATAGTTGTTTTTAACCTGGCATTTAACTGAAGGTCAAGCATCCTCGTCTCAGAGGCGCGTGGTTTACGTTCACTTGCGGTCACTTCCTAGCGTGCACATCTCTGCTGACATCATTCTAATTGATACGTAGCAGTCTCTGCAAGCACGGACATTTGAAGCATAATGTCAAATACACGGTATTTGTGAAATCTGTTACACTAGGTGGCTTGACTAAGGTTTTTAATTGTATGTGATTTTATTTTTTTTTAAACCACATTTTCCTTTATGCTGGACTGTAAAAACTTCATAATGCATAAGACATGTTTTTCCCTACATATGTCAAACCTTTCTTAACATTTGTGTTTGTGTTTACATGTTGTCAGTTTGTGATGTTTAAACCAGAATTTGGTTAAAAGTATATGTAGATATAATATATGTGAGATAGTTTGGTGTTTATCTTACACACCTAGAGAAGAATTGTAAATGGGTTTTCCTGGGCTAAAGTGTTCCTCACCAGAGCCCACGACGACGCACTCCTACTGTCTGCTTCCCGACAGATGGATTGTGCGTTACCTGTAGCCTCTGTACTGTAGCCCGCATTCTAGACAACTTGACTTGTGTGTTTTGAGGAATGTGTATTTCTGTATGTGATTTTCGTCTTGAAAGTAGGAAAGCCATAGACATGTGCACAGGAAATCGCAAATGTACTAATACCGAGTACGTAATGTAGACACCAACTGTGTGTGTAACGGCGCTTCCGCAAGTCTGGACCTTTCAGGGAATCGATGCCAGAAACTACTAACAGCAATTTTAGTGAGTGGATATACATTGGGTGAACACAGAGGATGTCAGTAAATATAGTTACGGCACTTGGGCCTCTTGGCATGGCTTGTGTTTCCTACGTGGGATTGAAATTCTTGAGTACATATTTTCCAAAAATCTTCAAAAATAAACTTTTTCTTTATTACAAGCAAGTGTTTTCTCTCACTGTGTTATTACCTCATTCTGTACCATGCTAATACACTTCAGGAAGACATCGTTATTTTTTTAAAGATTTATGTATTAGAGCTCGGGCATGTGCACAGGTCGGGGGAAAGGCAGATGGAGAGGGAGAGAGCCCCTCAGACTGTGCGCTGAGCACGGAGCCTCATGCAGGGCTCGATTCCACAACCACAAGATCACAACCCCAGCCAAAACCCAGAGTCGGGTGCTTAACCAATTGCATCACCCAGTTGGCACTATTTTTAGCTAAACACACTTGGTTTGGCAAAACAGAGAAGTGGTAGCTCAGGCTCCAGGAAAGAATACGTGTCTGTCGTTAGTTTTTGGGCACAATTTTTCCGTTTCGTGAAAATACTAAAAGATAATTGGGCAACGGTAACGTCTTTCGTGGCAGCAAGGGATGAGAGTTAGGTTTCAGATTGGGTTCAGGCAGTCAGGGACCAGGTGCCAGGGCCATGCTTTAGGATTGGGGCCTAGGCCCAGGGTCAGGGTGAGGGCCAGAGATCAGAAGTAAGGGCCCAGGATTGAGGGACAAAGTTAGGGATAGTGTTTGGGGTCAGACTGGTTGCTGATGGTTGCAGCCCATCCGGACTGCTAAGGCAAAACTGCTGCATTTTGGGTGGCTTGTGAGCAGAAATACATTTCTCATAATTGCTGAGGCTGGAAGTCTGAGCTGAGGGTGCTGACATGATCGGCCGAGGGCCCTCTTCGTCGTGGCGTGCTCCTCATGTGTTCATAGGTAGGGAATAGCTTAGGGTGTCTATGGGGGAAGTAGTCCCCTTTGTGAGGACTCCACCCTTACCGCCTAATCAGCTCCCAAAGGCACCCTGTTCCAGCATCATCACGTCTGGCATTGGGATTCGAACATGTGAACTTGGGGGGAAAACAGACATTCAGACCATAGCACTGGACCTTTTTTGTATTAACCTTTACTTTTTAATAAATCCCTATATTTTCCCAAAGTACCGGAATGATGGGCTCTATTTCAATTGGAACTTGCTAATTATGGCACTGAAGAATCAGAACCTGCATTCCAGGGATTCATTGGGTGTTCCCCGAGGGTCTAAACTGTGAGTGGGATGTGTTCTGTGCTGCAGCCTTGTGGGCAGCAGGGGGCCCCCTACCCTGAGGGAGAGCATGCGCATCCTGGCCTTGGAGTCAGCCCCACACCTCGATGAGGACGTGAGTGGCTTGAAGATACACCCGCGGCTTCTGGGCTGCAGCTTGGGGGCACTGAGGACAAAGCCAGGAGATGGCTTCCGTTGATATCCCCAATGAACTTTAGCTTAGCACAGCCCTCCCCAGCGTCCTCCTGAAACCTAGTAAAAGCTGACTTTCACTTAGTCTCTGCGAATGTTCCTGTGGTTCACCACAGCTCACTCGTCCCAGACTGCAATTCTGCTATTCTCAAATAAACTCACTTTACTGCTAACATAGCTGGCATTTTACCTTTACATTAAGAGTTTTTATGGGCGCCTGGGTGGCTCAGTGGGTTGGGCCTCTGCCTTGGGCTCAGGTCATGATCTCAGGGTTCTGGGATCGAGTCCCACATCGGGCTCTCTGCTCAGCGGGGAGCCTGCTTCCCTCTCTCTCTGCCTGTCTCTCTGCCTACTTGTGGTCTCTCTCTCTGTCAAATGAATGAATAAAATCTTAAAAAAAAAAGTTTTTATGTGGAACTGTCTGTATGCATATTAAGCTGAAGAGTTTATACAGGTGTCTCTAACCCAAATACTGTAATCTCCCTTTGCTCAGCGGTGACGTGGCTAGCACTCTTGCAATGACGGAGTGGGCTCTTATCATTTGTCACTTGCTCCATTCTGTAGCACAGATGTAAGCGCTTCAGCATCGTTGGCTACCGCCATCATGGGAAGGGACTTTATAAAACAGGGTCCACTGTTTATGTGACTTCAGTCTACACCTTCTGTTTCCGGAGCTGCTTAGGTCAGCACCTTGTGCCCCACCAGCTACAGTGAGTTTCTCCATACATTTCTAATATGGTTAGATTATCAGTCATATTCTGTATTCTATCCTGTGACATTCCACACTCTAAATAATTCAGTTTGAATAATTATGATGTGCTCTTAGGCTATAAAGAACCTGTGAGTTGTGACAAATGCATGGTGGTGGGTGTTCATCACTGGAGTATCGCATGGAGAACCTCAAACCCTAACCATGATCCATTTGTCACCTCTGTAGTTTTGCCTTTTCTAGAATGTCCTATAAATGGGGCCATGCAGTGTGTAGTCTTTTCAGACTGATTCTTTCACTTGGCAAAATGCGTGCAAGGTTCATCCATGTCTTTTAGGGGTCGATGGTTCATTCCTTTCTACTGCTGAATAGTAGTGCATGTATAGGTGACTAAAAATAATTTTTCCTTTATTCTTCTAGGTTCTTGGCTGAGACCACTTCTAGCAGTAAAAGATGAACAGGAGAAAACAGAAGTTTAATAACGTGTACACATCTTGTGTACGTGGGAGATACTCGGGAAAACTGACTAGCTCCCCGAAATGGCCCAAGTAATCACTTTAAATACCATCTTCAGCTAAAGACAAAGATTTTGGGTGGTGAGAAGGTCAGTCAAGGGAGGTTATCAGACCAAGGACAGCACATAAGAGTAAGGTTGCATGCTGTGCAGGGTTACGTTCAGGCCTTCTCCACTGATAGGAGTTTCTTGAGATTGGGTCACCCTTCCATTTCTGGTGCAGAGACGGGGGTATCCTTACAGGTGGGGATTTCCTTTATAACTAAATTCTGCTCGCTATAGAAAGCTTCTCCTTGGTTTTTAGAGAGTCTCTTTTGCCATTTCTTTTTTTTTTTTTTTTTAAAGATTTTTAAATTTATTCATTTGAGAGAGAGACAGAGCACAAGCAGGGGGAGCAGCAGGCAGAGGGAGAAGGAGAAGCAGGCTCCTTGCTGACCTGGGAGCCTGACATGGGGCTTGATCCCAGGACCTGGAGATCAAGACCTGAGCAGAAGGCAGATGCCTAACCATCTGAGCCACCCAGGTGCCCCTCCTTTTTTTTTTTTTTTTTTTAAAGGTGATTTACTTCTTTGTCAGAGAGTGGAGAGTGCGAGAGCACAAGCACAGGGCGGGCAGGCAGAGAGAGAAGCAGGCTGCCCGCTGGGCAAGGAGCTCTATGTGTTGCGGGGCTCCATCCCAGAACCCCGGAATCATGACCTGAGCAGAAGGCAGCCGCTCCACCGACTGAGTCCCTTGGGCGCTCCTGTCTGCTGCTGTGTAAAATTAACCAGACCCACCTAACCCTTGTGCTAAAGAGGCATATCGTGAGGGGGAGTGTTCTGCTTTCGTCTCGTGGACATGCCACAGTTTGATTACGGACTCATCTGCTGAAGGACATCCTGATTTCTTTAAAATTTCAGCCATTAGGAATAGAGCTGCTGTGCATAGCTGAATGTGAGTTTTTGTTTGGAAACAGTTTTCCAAAGCAGTTACCTAAATAGCTGAAGTGTGATGATGGTTGGATCCTAAGTGAGACTTGTTTAGCTTTGGGGGAAAAAATTCAAATTGCCTTTGCTAACCCTTAAAAATGGAATTGCCAGTTATTTTACCAGCAAGAATGGATTTATTTGGGAATAGTTGAGAATTTCAATCCAGGACAAGCAAGCTTAGGTGAAACCATAGACAAGTACACGGAGCAAAGCAGAAGATCGTGCTCTTTTACAGAGGAAAGCAGACGTTAGGAGGGGCTGTCCTAACCGGAAGTCCACTGGAGTAACGGGGGGGCTCAGGTGTAGTGGCTTCTCACTGGCTGAGCTGTTGCCTGGGAGGAGGGAGCCGTTCTTCTTCCTTCTGGGGTAAGAACACGGCACAGACTGGGCGAGGTCTACATCTTCCTGTTGGGCCTGCGATTGGGGTAGACTTGGTACGTGAGAACCTCCCCGATGGAACTCTCCCAGACTCCGTTTTCGTGAGATTTCCCACGACTGAGTCTCACTTCCCAAGTGCCTGTACCTGCGTCCCCCCAGCGAAGGAGAGCTGCTGACATCCTGCACCCTCTTCTCTGGCCAGGTGTCTGTCTAGATTTTTACCCGTTTTCACTGAGATTGTATGTTTTCGGATCATTGAGTTCTGAGAGTTTTCTGAGAGTTCTTTGTATACTTTGGATCCAGATCCATTACCAGACGCATGTTTTGCACATTTTTTCTTCAGGCTGCGGGTTTGTCTTCTGATTCTCTGAGCACGGTGCTTCACAGAGCACTTTACATTTGATAAAGGTCGTGCTACCAGTATTTTTCTTTTGGGAATCGGTTTTGGTGTTGTGTGTCAAAACTCATCACCACACGCAAGGTCATGTAGATTTTATGTTTTCTTTTTGATATTTCAGTAGTTTTGCACTTTAAATTTATCTGCAATTTTTTAGTGAATTTTGGAGTCAGCTGTAACATTCGGGCTTCGATTTCATTGCATTGCATTGTGTGGCAGGCTGTTTCCCATGAGCTGTTCTTAAGTATTTCTGGAGAAGTCGGGGGATATTGGGCTCCATTTCGGTTTGAATTTCCCAAAGTGAATGGATTCAGTCTGACTGGAGAAGCCGCGTGAGTTCTACACTTTCCTCCACCGCCCGCAGGGGTTTCCCGACCCAAGGGAGGCGGGCTCCGTCAGCCCCTTCCTTTCCGCCTGCCCCTGCCTCTTCAGGGCCAGCTGTGGAGGACGCGGGGCCGCGTCCACGCTGT
>NW_019154090.1:0-107 GCF_002288905.1 Enhydra lutris kenyoni | reverse complement strand
CAGGACCCGCTGTGGAGGGCGCGGGGCCGCGTCCACGCCGACAGGACCCGCTGTGGAGGGCGCGGGGCCGCGTCCACGCCGACAGGACCCGCTGTGGAGGACGCGGG